>NW_027468774.1:8241077-8263577 GCF_046254945.1 Alosa pseudoharengus
GTAGTGGTGGTGTGTGTATGAGTGTGTGTGTGTGTGGTGTAGTGGTGGTGTGTGTATGAGTGTGTGTGTGTGTGGTGTAGTGGTGGTGTGTGTATGAGTGTGTGTGTGTGTGGTGTAGTGGTGGTGTGTGTATGAGTGTGTGTGTGGTGTAGTGGTGGTGTGTGTATGAGTGTGTGTGTGGTGTAGTGGTGGTGTGTGTATGAGTGTGTGTGTGGTGTAGTGGTGGTGTGTGTATGAGTGTGTGTGTGGTGTAGTGGTGGTGTGTGTATGAGTGTGTGTGTGGTGTAGTGGTGGTGTGTGTATGAGTGTGTGTGTGGTGTAGTGGTGGTGTGTGTATGAGTGTGTGTGTGGTGTAGTGGTGGTGTGTGTATGAGTGTGTGTGTGGTGTAGTGGTGGTGTGTGTATGAGTGTGTGTGTGGTGTAGTGGTGGTGTGTGTATGAGTACTATGAGAATGCAATGGAAATGAGTGTGTGTGTGGTGTAGTGGTGGTGTGTGTATAAGTGTGTGTGTGGTGTGTGAACGAGTGCTTGTGTGTGCTGGAATGGACAGCAAAACCTGACAGTGTCAGTCGCTAGCACGTGTCTTCAGGATCTGAGATTGCGTTTTCTTCTGGCACCTGCCCTCTGTGTGTGTGTGTGTGTGTGTGTGTGTGTGTCTCTGTGTTTTCCTTTTTATACAGCAATGAAGACATCCAATCATTTGAGCAAATATGGTGTCATAATAGTGTTTTGTGTGCATTTGCAGATGATAGATTGCAGTCTGCACACATTGTGGAAACTGCTGGGTTCCTTGTCTTTTGCACATCATTCAAGTCTTTTTGTTCTTTTTTGTTTTATTTCTTTTTGCATTTATATTGCGTACATTGCTGTGTGTGTATGTATGTGTGTGTGTGTATGTATGTGTACGTGTGTGCGTGCCTGTGTGTGCACGTGTGTGCATGCCTGTGTTTGTGTGTGCATGCGTGCTTATGTGTGTGTGTGTGTGTGTGTGTGTGTATGTGCACATGTGCATGGCAAAATATTTGCACTTTATCGTATATTTTGGTCCCAAATACAATAATATATCTAAATTTGCCCGAACATGAGCTCATTTGTCTGCTATTACCCCATAAGCTACCCAGAGATGCCCCCATGGAGCCAGAACCCATAAGCTACCCAGAGATGCCCCCATGGATCCAGAACCTAGTGGGAGACCCCTGAGAAGGGAAGCTCATCTATCACGGCCGTCTCTCTGATAATCATCTCATATCACCTCAGCTTCTCTTACATAACCTGTGGTAGCTGTGGCCAACTGGTTAGCGCTTCGGACTTGTCTCCATAGGGTTGCCGGTTCGAACCCCGACCAGTAGGCACGGCTCTTGAGCAAGGCACCTAACCCCTCAATGCTCCCGAGCGCTGTTGTTGTTGCAGGCAGCTCACTGCGCCGGGATTAGTGTGTGCTTCACCTCACTGTGTGTTTGCTGAGTGTGTTTCACTAATTCACGGATTGGGATAAATGCAGAGACCAAATTTCCCTCACGGGATCAAAAGAGTATACTTGTTGGATCAGGTGCCATCTCCCTCTCAAATGCAGTCATGTGACCTACTGTAGGTGCTTTGGATAGCAAAAGGGGCATATCGTGTGGTAGGAAGAACAGTCGGATATCTTGCACACAGCGACACCTTTGAGTATCGGTGACTGACAAGGCTACTGCCCAGAATGACTCTGCGACTCCCCTGAAGCTAAATATGACACAGTGAATAAAGCAGTGCTGCACCATTCCCATGGAGCCATAAAGTACACTACAGTGTGTGTGTGTGTGTCTATCTGTGTGTGTGTATATGTGTGTGTGTGTGTGTGTGTGTGTATATGTGTGTGTGTGTGTGTGTGTGTGAGAGAGCGAGAGAGAGAGCGCGAGAGAGAGAGAGAGATAGACAGGTTGTGCAATGTAGTGCTAACCTTGTCAGCTATAATTAGTCCCTGTTTAAGACTGGATCCATAAGAGAGTCTGAGTCAGGACTAGGCCCTGCTATGTGGACATGTAAGAGTCTGGGTCAGGACTAGGCCCTGCTATGTGGACATGGTGGACCTTGGTCAGGTTGTATGAACTCAATTCAGTTAAACTCAATTGCAAACTTTAGTTAACTAAAGATTTTGACAAAGCATTCACAGTAACACTTGATCAAAAGTCAAAAACGTTGTGATTGGTTTGCTTATATGACAGATTTTCAGCAAACTAGTCAACTCGTGTAGGTGTTTTATTCCTCCAATTTCAGCAGGGGTGCTGGAGGAGCTGTTGACTGTGTGTGCTGTATCATCCAAAACAATATTCTTTATAGACCCCATCTGCTATTGCTTTTGGCTGTCATTTCTCCTTTCTAGTTCAAGGAACCATTTTCTGTATTTTCTGCCTTTAAAGTGGATCTTTGTGAATAAGGATGGTAAATAAAAGTCCTTTCAGATGTAAGGGAACATTTTAGAGTTCTAGGTGCCACCTTTTATTAAATGCCATCCTCTCCCCTGAGACAGAAAATGGCCAAATGTGCTGCTGAGGCTCTGCTCTCCTTCTTCCTGGTGCCAACGATGACGTCTGTCTGGCTTGGACTCAGGTAGCTGACACGCGCTTGCAGACTGTGTGTGTGTGTGTGTGTGTGCTGCCAAGGTAGACGTGGAGCTGCCTGCCAGCAGTCTCAGGTGATTCCCTGAACATCGGCAGCTTGGACTCCATCCATCAGACTGTGTGTGTGTGTGTGTGTGGCTAGAGGTGCAAAAACAGGCAACTGTGTAGAGTATAGTGTGTGTGTGTGTGTGTGTGTGTGTGTGTGTGTGTGACAGCATGTTTACAGAGTTATTGTGTGTGTGTGTGTGTGTGTGTGTGTGTGTGTGTGTGTGTGTGTGTCTTTGTGAGGAGTAATTAGTTTTCCAGACCTGCAGGAGGTTAGCCTGGTTAACACCAGACCACTTCTCAAATCTCAGTTGGGACTGAGAGAGGGTCTGGAAAGGTTTCCTTGACTTACGACTCACTTCCAGGAGCGTAACCAGCAGTGAAATTAAACTTAAATTGGTGTATTAAACTCTTACCAAATCGTTTCAGAAGTGCAGCAATCAGATCTGTCTTGTAAACAAAGGTTTTAAATGCAGTTGTTTACTTAATTCAAAGAAAATACACGTCCAAATTTGTTTACAAAGACACATGCATACACAAGACATACACACATGCACAAGACATACGCACATACACAAGACACACACACACATACACAAGACATACACACATACACAAGACTTACACACATACACAAAACATACACACATACACAAGACATACACACATACACAAGACATACACACATACACAGGACATACACACTTACACAAGACATGCACATATACACACTTACACAAGACATGCACACTTACACAAGACATGCACATATACACAAGACATACACACATACACAAGACCTACGCACATATACAAGACATGCACACATACACAAGACATGCACACATACACAAGACATACACACATACACAACACATACACAAGACATACACACATACACAAGACATACAAGACATACACAAGACACACATACACAAGACATACACACACACAAGACATACACACATACACAAGACATATACACAAGACATACACATATACACAAGACATACACATATACACAACACATACACACATACACAGGACATACACACTTACACAAGACATACACACATACACACATACACAAGACATACACACTTACACAAGACATACACAACACATACGCACATACACAAGACATACACACATACACAAGACACACATACACAAGACATACACACATACACAAGACATACACACATACACAAGACATACACACATACACAGCAATCAACCTGGGACTGAGTGCAGGTGGGTGCACTGAGCAGCTGTTTGAGTGACAGGCCGCTACACCCTGTGTGTATAAAGGAGAGACATCGCCGGCCCTTCCTACCTACTGCTGTTAGACTGTACATAAGCACCGCCCCAATAGAGCACAAGGCACTTTAGAAATACTAGAGCTGTTTTACTGATTGCACTAGTTTATACATTATACAAGGTCTACTAGGGCTGTTTTACTGATTGCACTATTCTATACATTATACATGGTCTACTAGGGCTGTTTTACTGATTGCACTATTCTATACATTATACAAGGTCTACTAGAGCTGTTTTACTGACTGCAATAGTTTTCATATACATAATGCAATGCCAATGTATCAATTCTTAGGAGCTGTGGTTTCCAATTCGAACAGGTTATGTATTAGCATTAGTGCAGGACTGGGATGATGAGATGTCTGTTGCTGTGATAAATGGCTGTACACAGTGCTTGTGCTGTTCCACCTGTGCTCAAACAGGTAACAGTGCAGGGGAGCATGCCCAAGGAGTGTGTAGGAGTTGCATGTCTTACTGATGATGTATAGTGTGTGTGTGTGTGTGTCGGGGGGGGGGGGGCACATTGGCACAGGCCTGGCATAGATATGGCCCAGACGCCAGACCTACATGTCAGGGCTGGATCTGTCGTTATCTGAGTCGTTATGAAGTAGCGATCATCATATTCATTAATCATCATCTCTTTTCTCTCTCTTTCGCTAAAGATTCTTTTTTATTTTTCTTTCTCTCTCTCCCACTCTCCATTTTTCATGCTTTCATCCTCTCTCTATCTCTCTCTCATTCTTTTTTCATTCTTTCCCCAACTTGCTTGGCCTCGCTATTTCACTTTCTCCCACTCTCTTTATTTCTCTCTCTCTTTCTCCCACTCTCTCTTTCTCTCTCTTCGTCTTCCTCCTGACTGTCCTTAAGCACTCTCTCTCTCTCTCTCTCTCTCTCTTTCTCCTGACTCTGTCCTCAAGCACTCTCTCTCTCACTCTCTCTCTCTCTTTCTTCTGACTCTGTCCTCAAGCAGGAGATCTGGAAGCAGCCGCTGGAACCAGACTGGGCAACCCCCCCCCCCCCCCCCTTCGTTAGTGAGGGTCAAGCGTAACCTCCCCAGTGCGGATCACAACCAAACCCCCTCAGGACAGGTCAGCAGCACAGACTTATGTTAGGACTTCACTACAAAAGGTCAGCCTTACATAAGCACCTCTTAAAATGCTACAGAGGGCACAGATGATCTCAGAGTCATAATTAACTCTCTTGCCCCACTCCAGACCTACACAACAGTTATTTCAACATGTCTGTACGTTAAGCGGTTAGAGTCGCATTCATTCTTGAAAAGGTAAAAAGAAAAGCTTATAATAAGAAGAAGCCAGGAGATTTCAAGATAGTGGATTCAATCCACCATAATGAACTACAGGGGGCACAGATGATCTCAGAGTCATAATAAACTACAGATCTACAGTGGGCACAGATTAACAAACTACACAGATAACAAACTACAGGTCAAGTGTCCTCTATGAAAATTCCAGTTCCAAATTCTACTAGTAATTTAGTTTGTTAAACAAATATGCTCCAGTGGCCAACACAGCTGCTTCCCAATCTCAGGTGCTGTAGGGGTTGTGGGCTGAAGCCCAATCCCAATCTCAGGTGCTGTAGGGGTTGTTGGCTGAAGCCCAATCCCAATCTCAGGTGCTGTAGGGGTTGTGGGCTGAAGCCCAATCCAAATGATCCTACACTTTTAATTTCGTGCAGTTTTGACCTTGTCAGCCAGAGATATTGTGATGAAAACACCTAATTTTTTGCTTTTTAATTTTTAACTAGGTGGCGCTATACATGAAATAAGTGGTAATGGGATGGGTTGACATGCCCCCTTAAGACCAACATACATAAAAAAGATGGACCTCCTAGGCCCTACGGTTCTCGAGATATTCACAGAAAACTGTCTCCGGCCACCTACAGGCCAGTTGGTGTATTGTAACATAAATTAATTTATTGTGTGGCCCCCAATGAACGGAATTCCACAAAACTTGGCGTGCATACAGAGGGTGTCATAATGATCACACACTTCCAATTTCGTGCAGTTTTGACTATGTTAGGTCACAGATACCTTCAATTACAACACCTCATTTTTACTTTTTTGTGTTTAACTAGGTGGCGCTATACATGAAATGAGTGGTTATGGAATGGGTTGACATGGCCCCTTGAGATCAACATACAAAAAAAAA
Source organism: Alosa pseudoharengus (assembly GCF_046254945.1). NCBI lineage: Eukaryota > Metazoa > Chordata > Actinopteri > Clupeiformes > Clupeidae > Alosa > Alosa pseudoharengus. The sequence goes on from NW_027468774.1 coordinate 8,247,208, forward strand.
ATGGTCCTCCTAAACCCCACGGTTTTCGAGATATTCACAGAAAACTGTGTCTGCCCTACCCTCCTTTCGGGGGGTCCAGTCAAGCGGGGGGGTTACAGATCAAAACGAAAAACGATGGTTCCATGCTATCCATGTGGGGTTACATGCCCACCAAGTTTCGTGTACCCCAGTCTTTCAGTGTCCCGGGACTCATTGACGGAAATTTGGGCATGCGAAAAAGAAAAAAAAAAAACAAAAAAAAAAAACAAATCTGACTAAACCTATATGACCGCCGCTTCGCTGCGCGGCGGTCATAATAATATATTATCAAGTGCTCCTTTCTTCTTAACTTTAGTCTTAAGACAAAAGGTTCTAATGTTTTTTCTTTAGTTTCTTCTAATGTTTGTTCTTAAAGAAGCCCTATGCAAGTCTGGTTATTCCTTCGCTGTTTCTGGGTTTTCGCCTGATTTTGGCTAGCATTTTTCACGACATAGCTCCCCCTACAGCTTCGGTAGCAAGTGACTGCTACACTAAACCCCCACTAGCTAGCGAGCTAGCCATCAAGAAACCAAGCTAAACACATACAGGGCTCACAATAAAACGGTCGAGCACACACATTGTTCAAGAGACTATCAAACCACATTACAAAAACAAAGTTCACCCAAGGGTAGGCTACTTACAATTTCAGCAGCAAAAAAGCCAAGTCGGAGTCCGTTTTGCTGTCTTCTTAGAAACTACAATCTTACTACATTTTCGAGGCACGATTGGATACTTCCGCTGAGTCACATCTGGATTTACCCGGTCTGGGTTCAGAAAGTTGCATATTCGTTTTTTCCACGGAGAAACGATAGGGGGAGACGAAGCACCCACCAAACAACCCAGAAAGTGTTGTAGAACCATCAGAACGACTCTCAACCTGCATAATTCAGGTCATTTTTGCTAAAATTGTTGCATAGGGCCTCTTTAAGAAAAATAAAGAAACTTCCTGAATTTCCTTTCTTGAAAACAAAGTTCTTAAATGTATTCTTAATTTTCTTCTCAACTTTAAGATACTGTAATCATGCACCTGTCTTAACAATGCTACATAGTAAAATTAAGTATATTAAGTAATTCAGTCATTCACAGCTTAAAATTCCAGCTTTCATTATGTTTACTTACCATAGGGTAAGTTTACTGTTTATTGCTAATCTATGTTTACTTAGAATAGGGTAAGCTTACTGTTTATTGCTAATATACTTACTGCATGGGGTAAGCTAACTGTTTATTGCTAATCTATGTTTACTTAATGTACCATGGGGTAAGATTACTGTTTATTGCTAATCTATGTTTACTTAGAATAGGGTAAGCTTAGTGTTTATTGCTAATATATGTTTACTTACTGTACCATGGGGTAAGCTTACTGTTTATTGCTAATCTATGTTTACTTACTGTACCATGGGTAAGCTTACTGTTTATTACTAATTTATAGTTTGCTGCTATTGTTTTTGGTAAGTCTTTTCAGCTTTTATTATGTTTACTTACCATGGGTAATACGATTACTGTATATTACTAATTTATAGCTATTGTTTTTTCGGTCAGTCCTATGTCCACTGAAAAGAGTAGGCTTACTGCAGCATCTGACACACATTGAAGCCAGAGTTTAGAACCAAGTTCAGAGTAGAGCCAGACCAGGGAGGATTATGGGCCAAGAGAGGACTCCGCTCATCTCAGAGTTTGACTATGATGAGTGAAAACACTAACAGTAGTAATATACAAGAGAGAACTCTGCCCATCTTAGAGTTTGACTATGATGAGTGAAAACACTAACAGTAGTAATATACAAGAGAGGACTCTGCCCATCTTAGAGTTTGACTATGATGAGTGAAAACACTATCAGTAATATACAAGAGAGGACTCTGCCCATCTTAGAGTTTGACTATGATGAGTGAAAACACTAACACAGGGGTCCCCAACCTTTTATGTACCATGGACCGGTTTGATTCCTATTTTTTTTTCACAGACCGGCAGGGGGGCTTCGGGGGTTCCATGTTCCATATGTGTTGTGCATGCATTACTTGAAAAGAACTAGCTCCAGTTATGTATGAACAGTGAAGGTAACAATCTCTTAAACATGTGAAAAACGTGAACTTGAAGAAGTGAAAATTGAACAATATGAACTATGAATATTGAACAACTTGAAGCTACATCTATAAGTGTGAACATGCTTAACAAAATATGGGAACAAAACATGGGAACTAAACGTGCATTACGAATATAATCAGTGGGAGCCCTGCTTATGGAATGATGGAAGACAGTGACACCCTCAGTGTGTTTGAAATGTCCAGTCGATTGCGCAATTTGGTCTTAGTTGCAGTCATTGCCGAAAACACGGCCTCGCATATAGGTGGTGGGAAATAGTAACGTTTTCAGCGCTTTTACGGCTATCTCGGGATATTCTGCTTTGTTTTTGATCCAAAAACCCGCCAGAGAGGTTTCCTTATAGACAGTCTTAAGACCACCGTCATTTGCAATTTCGATCAACTGCTCTTCCTCCTGCACTGACAAGTTAGGACTATTCGGGATATTGACAAATGGGTTGCGGACCCACTCATTGGTGTGCCGAGGATCTTTGGAGGATGGGAAGTAACGCTCAAACTCATTTGAAAGCGCAACAAGGTGATCGCGCACCAGCTGCGAGAGAAAGGGCCCTGCCTCAGTCTCTCCCAAAACCCCCACTACTGTTTGGAACAAATACACCCCGGTCCACTCGTCGTCCCCACAAATTAAGCTTGGCTTTAAATGCAGCGACTTTATCTGCCAGTTTAAAAACAGTCGTCATTCTTCCCTGGAGTGACAGTTTGAGGTCATTAAGCAACCCGAATGTGGGTACAGGTAAGGTACAGGTAAGCGAGTTTTGACACCCAGTCCTCATCACTAAAATGTGCAGCTAACGGTGACTTTTTTCTGTAAGAAATCTCTGCAGCGGCTCTCTCAACTCAAACACTCTGGCCAGTGACCTGCTAAAGATGCTTGTTTTTTGTTGCTCTTTCTAGCAGTTTAGCTAACTTCATGTGACATACCGTTCGCCAAGAACTGATCAAGTGAAGTGAGCTGACCTGAGGCTGCGCAGCGCTGAAGGCAATATGTAAAAGTGTTGAAGGCGGGACAGACAGACGTAAGAAAATAGACCTTGCAAAATGCAAACATGCGTGCAATCAAACTACTGCATATAGGCCTATGCAATGTAAAAACGTGACATTATTGCGAATTAAATTTAGTTTAGTTTGCATGCATTTTTTTTTTTAAACTCATGTCGTAGGCTACGGCCCGGTGGTTGGGGACCGCTGCACTAACAGTAGTAATATACAAGAGAGGACTCTGCCCATCTTAGAGTTTGACTTTGAGTGAAAACACTAACAGTAGTAATATACACAAGACTTAACAATGCAGATAGAGAGTCATCAGCAGAAAGGGTCCCTGATGTATTTTCTGTGACTACTGTAACTACACAAACCAGAAGTAGGTCACCGTGTGTGATGAGTCTTTTTCTCTGATCCTTTTAGCGCGCACACACTGCGTCGGATTCCTCACATCTCTGGCATTTTCGCTACATGTTGCTTACATCCAACCAGCATGTAACTAATGAGAGCGATTATAGCACTGATACCATTCCAGTGTAATTGAATGGTTTCCCCTGTGCCACCGAGATGATGAAGTATGCGTCCTTCATAATAAACGTCACGGGATGAGCGAACGATCCCCTCCCACTGGCGTCACCTGTGTTGACAAAGGGGCCGTGCACACGACGCCGGTTTTTGTGAAACCGGTGAGGTTTTGTTAACGGTTACGCCTTGCATGTACACGACGCCGGCAGTTTAGGAGACTGAAACCGATAGCTTTTGAACCCGGCTTCCGAAGTGGGAACGTTTGAAACCGCCGGCTAACTTTCGCCGTGTAGACGCCTGTAGGTGTGAAGCCGGCAACTTTATGACGACATAGCCCCACCTCTCAACTCAGCCACGACACTCGACCTGACATGCTGCTTGTCAAAACAAACCAAACCATTTATTTATCATATTAAAATGTTTTTCTTTCCCCTGTCATGATTTATGTGCACAATGTAGCCTATCAGCCTTTAGTGGCTAAGTTAGAAGCACACGTTAGCTTAACTCAGTTAAACATTAGCTTACTGCATGTTAGTGTTTTCTCCAGTGGTGCTCAGACCTAATGCAATGCGCAGGCTAAGCATTTGAAATTTCACATAGCAGTCACATACCTTGAAAATGAACTTTATTAGTTTAACAGTTGAATTGAAAACCGAATTATCTGTAGTCTCCTTATTTCATGCGACTGCTTAACCAGAGCACTTATTAGACATTCTCTGGCTTAACAAACTGTTTCAACAATGTTTTCTTCTACGCGATTCACGCGAAATGATCGTGAAGCTTCTGCACAGCGGCGCCATCGACTGGTCTGGCATATGCACTACAGCACATTTAGCCGGTTACACCTCTGTGTGTACACGCGAGGTTTTTTCTTGCCGGAGTCGTTAAAGGTGTGAAAGCGGTAAGAGAAAATCCACCCGGCGGTGTCGTGTAAACGGCCTCAGAGTCTCCAGGGCGATAGCTGGTGTCGTGTGGTGTCTGATTTGGGTGTCCTCACGGCAGTATATGGAGTGCTTCAGTGGCCATAATGAACAAGCCCTGCTTCCCCACCTATTGAGCTTTAAAGGAACCATATGTAAGATTGTGGCCAAAACAGGTACTGCAATCACTTTAAAATCACTGTAGAGCGTTGTATCCCCTCCCCCTCCCCCGACTTGACGTTGCCAACCCGGATGCCGAAACACTACTGACTTCGTGATTAGTACATAGGTGGAGGGTGGCGCATCAGGCCAAAACACAACATGACATGACAAAACACAACATCAACATCAGTTGAGGGCTGCAACTTCACTTTTTAAATGACAATATCCTGGCCGGACTGCTGTTGTCAGTGATATAAGTGTTTGAAATGAACATGATTTCTTAATGTCTAATGACATATCAGGGCCATTTTATGATTCATTGAAATTCATTTCTTAAATACGGTTCCTTTAAGAACAGTCTGTGATTCTGGTTACTAGTGGTTACCAGTGTTTGAGCTCAACGGCCGATGATATCACTCACCTCCCTGTGGTGTCCCTGGAGAGACGGACTGATTGGCTGGAAAGGAGTCTGGCTCAGTCTGAGCCATGTTGCGTGTTTCCCATCCCATGTAGATGACCTCTAGATGACCTCTAGATCACATGCGGAGGTGGAGTATTGTGATAACCACTTGCAGTGGGCTGCAGTGTGCTGTGCTGGGTCTGTACTAGATGAATGATATGTGTCATATTATATAAACAGTCACTAATCAAACAATAAACAATCTTCTAAGCAAACATAAACACAAACACATAAACAACCCCCTGAGTGGTCTCACTGACCACCCCAGCCCACTTTATCGTTCATCCTGACAGCTGTGAAGGCATGCCCATTGCCCAGGCGATGCTGTTGCTAGGAGGCCAACGCCGCTCTTGACCTTTGTGTAGTAGCACATGTGCAACAGAGTGGACACTTCTCAGGGTTCACACAGCGATGCCATCACAGATGAACCTCCAGAATCAGTCAGTCAAAAATATTGATTATTGCTATTTATTGTCCAGAGAAGTTGTTGCCTGCTATTTTAAAAGTTTCCAGGTTAAGGGAATAATCCTGCTAGGTGCAATGCCTTTACCTGGACTCTCTGGAAGGCAGGAGTCAGATTGAAATAATCAGTTTGTGGATTATGCATGATCTGTGCAGAAGTAGGCACTTTCTGCAGTATAATCAATTGTAAAGTCAAAAAGTATAGTCCATTGATTTTCTTTTCTTGTTTTGCTTTTGTATTATATTCTGCTATAATGAGCATTGTGTGCATTGTAAATTAGATTTTTTCGGTACCTTGAACTACTAAAAGTTGTGTTAGTTAATCTCACTAGATGTCTCCCGGGGGTTGGTGTAGCTGTGCTTGAGTTCATCTTGCAGTGAGAAGTGAGTGATCACTTGCAAAGTGGGGTGTTTTCAAAGCAGCCTCTAGACCCATCGGCTGCCTGTGGTTCCCCCTGGGCAGCTGGGAAACAGACGAAAAGGTCATCAAGAAAAATGGAATCTAAAGACGAAAACAGAGGGCCACTTTATTGTTTGTCAAAGCTGATTCCTTTATTAAGATTAATTAATCCTTGTTATTCGTTACCGTGCCAATGAAGAAGTTGCTGAGAATATTAGTGATTTTCTCTCACTCCCACATATTCTTCTCTCTCTCTATCTCCTACTTTCTCTCTCTCTCTCTCTCTCTCTCTCTCTCTCTCTCTCCTGCTTTCTCTCTCTTTCCTGCTCTCTCTGTCTCTTTCTCTTTGTCTCTCTCTCTCCTGTTCTCTCTCTCTCTCATTAAGATTGATTAATCCTTGTTATTCGTTACTACCTTGCCAATGAAGAAATTGCTGAGAATGTTAGTGATTTTCGCAAACTCCCACACACTCTTCTCTTACTCTCTCTCCTTGCTCTCTCTGTCTCTATCTCTCATGCGGTCTCTCTCTCTCTCTCTCTCTCTCTCTCTCTCCTACTCTGAGCCTCAAAGGTGACTGGTGTGTCTAGACTTCTTCTCCACAGCCCTACGTGATCACAAATGTTCTTTTATGTGATCACAGATGTTTCTCTAATGAAGGATTCTCTTTCAGAGGTTGTCGTCTTTGTGAATGAAATCACTCGTGAGACTAGAAAGGGAAAAACATTCCTTCAACTCCCCCCTTGTTTGAATTCGATCTGCCTCTTCCCAGCCATTTATTAAAAGGTTCAATATTAATGGACTCAAAGTCCCACACGATTCAGAATACACACAGAAATACACACACACACACACACACACGCACACACTCGTCCTTCCACTCACTCACTCTATCTAACATGCGCACGCACACACACACACACACACGCACACACACACACACACACACACACACACACACACACACACACACACACACACACACACACACACACACACAGGTATCTGATCCGAGCTGCTTGGGAGTGGGACGGAGGAGAGTATAAGGTGGCAGGTGGAGCACACACACACACACACACACACACACACACAGGTATCTGATCTGAGCAGGCGGTGCGTCTGATGACAGATCTGCCTCCTCACACGCCTGCTGCCTGCCCAGTTCACATCCATCTCACCACTGCACTCCATCTCAGACATACACACACACACACACGTAATGTATGCACACAGACATACACACCCACTGATACACACACACACACACACACATATTGACACGCACCCAAGCATATTAACATGCACACAGGTGCACACACACACACAGACACACTTTGCACACACTAACAGACACACAATTATGTGCACAGACCCCCCCCCCCCAAACACACACACACACACGCACATGTATGCACATACACACACAGTCCTCAGGTATAGCCTTGCTGTGCAGGTAACAGCTGCTGCAGTATAGACCCTTTCAACAATAAAAACAAAAACAATGCTTGAACGTTCTATTTGGTTCCCAATCTACTTCCTCTGCATTAAGATAACATATGGAATGTTAAAACGGAAGCCTTGTGGGGCCAACTATGATGCTGATAATGGAACTCTCTTGAAAGGGTCAGTACTGAGAGCAGCCTGCATGGATGAACATCAGCGCCAGTCAGAGCTGTGACCCATGTGTCCATTCTGGCTCACTCACCGCATGTACACAAGACTAAGAGCCTCTGACCATCACTTCACGCACAAGACTTAGAGCCTCTGACCATCACTTCACGCACAAGACTTAGAGCCTCTGACCATCACTTCACACACAAGACTTAGAGCCTCTGACCATCACTTCACACACAAGACTAAGAGCCTCTGACCATCACTTCACACCAAGACTTAGAGCCTCTGACCATCACTTCACACACAAGACTTAGAGCCTCTGACCATCACTTCATACACAGTATCTGCTTACCCACATCGGTCTCCGAACAGGTGCAGCCTGTTTCTGACCCCCGGCCTGACCCATAGCCCACTTATGAAGCCTCGACGGCCTAAATCAATGGCAGAGTCGTTGTTTTCACTTGGAGGTTTTATGTGTTTTCCTGCACACGCTCAGTAGCTGTCCCTCCCGTTGTCTGTGGGGCTGAATTTTGTTTTAACACCATGAGATTGTTCACACAATCACAATCAGTTACACAATGGTGTAAATGTACACTCTTGTACACACACCAACATACACACACACTCTCACACACACACAGACAGATGGACACACACACACACACACATTCAGGAACAAACTTGAAGCACACACATAACAGCTGATGTCAGCCTCTGTGGCCCCGATCTTTTACGTCCCCATGCTGTGAGTCTGCTGTTAGAGGCGGGGGTGGGGTGGTGCACAAGACCTGCGGCTCTTTGAGAGAAGAGTGGCACCTACTACACACGGTATTCCTGATTCCTGAGTAGAGTGTGAGTGACACACACTGCGCTGCCCTGGTACTTGCGTCAGGTGGAGAATACAGAATATGAGACTTGGGCAGCTCGGAATCCAACCCCAAATCATTCCAAGGCATACTTTATCTACTCCCTTTATTAGATTAGACTAGATTAGATTAGATTCAACTTTATTGTCATTGTGCACACTACAGTACAAGTACAAAGACAACGAGATGCAGTTGGACAACGAAATGCAGTTCATCAGAAATTCAGCAGGTGCATGTATGTGTTCCCTGAGAATGGAAGCCAATGCGGATGGACAAATCCACTTTTCCCGCCATTTAAATGATGGCCCGGTGTGTTTGAAGAAACGGTTGTTTAGCTACTTGCTGTGTTATCTATATAACTTTGTCAGGTACTCTTGTTTAAAGTGCATAATGCAGTGGCTTTATCTCTATCAGCCATCGCAGATCCACCAGATGTCTAAACTGATAGTGTACAGGGCTGAGAACCCATAAAACTCCATTTTATGGCATAGCCACTGTTCCTGATTAATATGACACTGGAACAGCTCAAGAGTGTACTTCAGCAGTGATTTAACTGCAGCTAGGAACACCCTCCCTGATTGAGCACTTATAGGGTGGTGAGGTGTTGAGCTACTGCATCTAGAGCGGCAAGAACATTCTAGAATATGTAGACAGAAGATGCGATAAGCAATTTGCAATTATACCAACAACGCCTAATTTACAACACACTGCGTCAGCCCCGGTCGGATCCCTTTTGGAGAACGTCGTGGGGGCATGGAAAGCTGCCCTGCGCAGAATTCTACCGTGCCTCGGGATCAGAATAAACGACCTCTGACGGGCGGCAGCTGCGCTGGCTTCTCCCGGCCTATTAGTCGTCCACACACATGCTGTTAATTCAGCCGAGCCGAGCGCCATTACAGCGCGGGCTCAACCGCTTCGCTGCCTCTCATATTAATCTCCGTTTGCCATGGGTCAATGTGCCTATACGCGCGCGGCCACTCTGCGGAATGAGTACTCTACTCCTCGCGGCTCGCCCAACGATTTGTAATAACTGATATTCTAAAGATGTATGCAGCAGCCCCGGGGGGGGGGAGAGAGAGAGAGAGAGAGAGAGAGAGAGAGAGAGAGAAAGAGAGAGAGAGAGAGAGAGAGGCAAGGCATGCAAGGCATAATGCACAGCATGCATTCATCGATTAAGCCAATTGGATAAAGAAATAAAAACATTTAGATAAATAAGGAAGGTTAAGTGTTCAAAGGAAGCGAGGGTTTTTTTCTGATGTTTTGAATATCTTTACAATTAAAACAATTTTACCTTATGTTCAGTGACATTCCGATATAGCAACCTACCTTTTCATACTAAAGAAAATGTTTTAATGTTATATCAGAATGTTTAATGTTATTTCAGATTTTGAAAAGGTTTTCGGATTGTGTGCCGCATTAAGTCAAAGGGCATTAATTAAACTCAATACAGAGCGTCAGAAAACAAATATGCAATTCTATTAGCCGTATTTCACTTTATATTAATACACTGTAAGAAAAACTGCAGCAACCACTTGTTACCAGATTCCATCGGCTGGCGCGCTTTCCCTTCTGATCTGCTTCGCCCATTCACCAGCAATCTCCGCACTAACCAGCAATCTCCGCACTAACCAGCAATCTCACCGAAACCAACAAAATAGATCACACTGACAGGAACCTACAATACAGCCATGCCAATTATGTTATGCTGATCCTACAATAATAATCGCCTCTCAAAGGAATACAGATGTTCATAACTAGGAATATGAATGATGTACGGATTTAGTGTCTCCCCTTTACTTTTTGCAGTGATATTTTATTATGCAAACATTGTGGGGCTGAAGGAGTGAAATCTGATGGACGTCGTGTTTGGAATGACTGCGTAATGGGCAAGACGAGTGAGAATGACAATGGGAGAATGATATCTGATGCCAACAGTCGCTCGTCTGCGCGCAACATCGCGCAAGGTCCGCGCTCTGTAGACAGCTGTAATGATAGAATGATAGACGCCTTGCGCTACAGCATCACGACGCGTTCGTTCAGGCGAGAAGACGGGAACTGTCCACAGACCCGCGGTGCTGAAACTCCTCCTGTGCGCTTAATACACTCAACCAAACAATTAAGGGACATTTCTGTCTTATATTCAGTCGCAAGAAATATCCTTTAATTGTAAGATTAAGAATATTATAATTTTTGTCTCCAAGTTTGAGGTCTCCTCGATGTTTGTGACAAAAAAGTGTCGATGAAGGTCTTCTGATAGCTGGGGTCCTTTTTCTCTTTGTATAATAGTGTAGCAGTGGACTCTGACAGTGAAATATTCTGATTCACTATAATGTTTTTTAGCACTGACAGTCAGCCACGTTATGTTTCTTGCCTATGTACAATACATTATCACTGCAGTGAGATTATCTGAGACCAACAAGAAACTGTGCAGGTAGTTTACAATATGGAAACTTAATAAACAATGCAATGTGCACGAAGTGTTGACTCTGTCCTTTTCCATATAATCAACAGAGACATCAATAACCATAAATAATTTTGAGGGTAATCATCCCGCTTAAAACTTAAGACAACATAAGCGCGGATCTATGCTCTCTCAGGTAGCCTTAAATCGCCGTGGTCACAATCTCGAACTCTCCCGTTGTCCCCCTTGTAAGCTTAACGACCAACACTGACACGGAGAGAATGAGAGAAAGGGCATAAAGGGTCCGGAGTGTCCACGCGAATTCGGTCGTATTGGCGTCCAAATGTTACAACGGCCACGGTTAGTCTTCTTTAGTGGATCACGTTTCGTAGTGCACTGGCGGCAGATTTTACGCGTTGGAAGGGGAGGCACGCCTGGTACATCTGCGTCGCTACCACAAACTTTGGGATCCGGCGCAGAAGGAAAAAAACTCAGATGACAGTCAGTCCTTCTAAACAACAATCAGGAAATGTGCGAAGTCGCAGGTCATCAACAAAGTTACTGTCACTATCATAGATGGTTTCTTTGTCGCGCGCCATTCGTGTGCCAGAATCGGTGCTCCCTCGTGTGATTCCTCTCCCTGCAGGTTCAGAGCTCTTCACTCGCGTGTCTCTGCACCGGCAGCCAACCTCGCGAATGCATCTCTCCCCCGTAGATCATCGCTCCCGACTTCGACTCGCCTGAGTTCCATCTCTCCCTGCCGTCTCCGGACAGCTTAGCGATCCAGATAGAGAGGCTCTGCAGTCACGTGGCTCGGGGAGGGAGAAAAAAAATTGAGAGAGAGAGCGAGCGCGCGGGGGTGTCCGTCCTCCGCAGTTTGCCGTTTGTTGTCTCAGACTCGGCAAGCGCTGGAGAGAGCGAGACCTAGTACGGGAGTGCCCACTGGATTCCGTGCTTTCAACTAATCAGACGTTTCTCTACCTGTCTTCTCTCCCAACCGCTGGCTGCATCCCCGTTCGCCTCCTCACGATTGTTTCCCCCGTTGAAAGCCGTTGCCATTTTACCTATGCGCCAGACTTTTCTTTTTGGTATTTTAAGTCACTCCTAATCCGAGCTGCAGTGATATTCTTTACCTCCTTGTCTTTTATAATCCTCTTGCTGCCCCTTGTTTGGAATTGCCTGACACCAGAAGGACCGTGGATGAGCTGCTTTTGCACAAACCGGAGATGGAATTGCTGATAATATGCCTTTCCTTTGGGATATTGCAATGCTATTCTGCAAGCGCGGACTCAATCATTCACATCGGTAAGGAGCAGACAGACAAGCCGAACGGCTACACGAGCCTCCGCTATGCCTCAAACTACTCAATCCCATTTTATTAACATAGAAATGCTGGTATCCTTAGTGTGATGCTTATTTCACACTGTTGATGGCAGTTAAAACAAAATTTCTGTTAAAAGAAAACACATAGTCACAATAGTCACAATTCGCTAGTGCAGCAATATCCACTGCATTAATTTAAAGGCTACCTAATCTTTTTGCTGCCGTCATTTTCAGGTTTAACATTTTGGCTGTAATGCCCATGCGATGTTTTCAGGTGAACATTGATCCATGACGCGAAACGACTGCATGATTAGGGTCTAAAAGTATCGTGAGACAAGCTTACAGCTACCCTTGCCATGGTAAATGCAACCAAAGTCAGGAAAAATACGTTAAAGGGTTTGAGATGTGAGGCGACCGGGACTAATAAAAACGTGAGCCAGTCTGTTCACAGAGACAAACTAATCTAGTATGGGCTCGAGCCATGGCTCTCTCCCTCTCCTCCCCCTCCCCAGCTATAAGCTTGCTTGAACTTTGTATAGAACGTGAGCGACATGTTAATACACCCTGACCGAGTAAATAAGTGATGGAGACACAAGCATTCATTCTCGTAAATTGGGGATCAGGGTGAACGCCGCTTTACCGTGGGTGCATAGTGCAGTTTGATTTGCGCTGTTAAGTATGGATTTCATTTTAGATTTTACCAGGTGCCAGATTACTGGTCAAGAGCAAGACATTACTGTGCATTGGCTTTGAGAGACTGCACATTTTGTGAGAGTGAGGCGAGACATGCACTCTCTCTCTCTCTCTCGCTCTCTCTCTCTCTCTCTCTCTCTCTCTCTCTCTCTCTCTCTCTCTCTCCACCTACAGATTAAAACGAAGGAGCGCCTTTAGAAGGACATTTGAATCGGCAGCCTCACAGTTCTGTTCCGTAACTTGTCCAGTCATTTTGATATTCCACTGATGTCCGCTGGTCCTTTTCCCGTATCGCTGGGGATGGCAGAAACCCACCAAGCATAACCACCGTTGCGATTCCACACAAAATTAAATTCAGTGACGCCAGGGAAAATCATAATCACCTCAATAAAGCAACGATGTGTTTATCAGTACCGTGTAAACTGCTGTAACATGGTTTGTGGGCTGAGGGAGAGCATTTGAGACTTGTTGGTATCATATTTGGCGTTGCTTTCTCAACATTGCAGCCTTGTAGTGCTCTAATGCAACCACTTGGCAGTGATTTAATTAGCTAACCAAAATGATAATCCTCTGATTTGCTAGCATTAGGGAGTATTTGAAAGCTATATTAGAAGTAATCGGACGCGTTCGCAATACGAATGCTCATGCTTTATTCAACTCGATTCAGCGCCTTTGCATACAAATGCACGGCACCACTCATCATGCCATATGTAGGTCTGTTTGAGATGAGTTGTTGAATATGAGATGGTATCTTTCCCGTTGGCATGGACGGGTTGTTCCCATCGGCGTTGCCGGAGAGGATGGATTCATTTCAAGGCTTTATCCTCAAGGGGGTAAAATGTTCCTTCATTTTCGAGAGATGTGTATGCGTGCGCCCCCACCGTGCGCGTGTGACATAAAGAGGACCTTGGTTTTTTTACTGTCTTCCTGAGATTGTATTTCAAGCAAAACAGGTGTCTAGAGTGAGATTATCTGTGGCATGTCTGTGTATTTGAGGCGCTTTAACCGTGTCGGTGTTGTTTGGTCTGATATGCGTCTGATTTGGGATTAGCTACTCCAGAGTTCGATGTATTTAATGCCCACCATCCCAGTTGTCTGTGGACATAAAAACCACATACTCGGACTTCACATATAGTCAAGGCTATGTCAGAGCACATCTCTTAGTTTTGCAGTCCTAAATCAAAGGTGTTGGAGCAGGGACTCAAGACCGTTCGAGGCACTCTTGGGGAGAGCTCATATTGATTGGAAAGGCATGACGTAAACTGCAACTACTTCTGCATTGAATAAGAGTCTCCCCCTGAATTAGATGCATTTGGCACCAGAGGCCTGCGCAGTCACACACACACACACACACAAACACACACACACACACACACACACATTCTCTATGAGAGAGAGCGAGCGAGATATATATATATATTAATTGTCACAACTATATGACAGCCAATTAATAAAATACAATACACATTGCAAGGTAAAGTTGTAGCAATGCACAACATACATGCGAAATGAAATAAAAACTAAAAAGTGCAAAAGACCTGAACGACTGCAAAAGACAAGGGATCCAGCCGTTTCCACGATGTGTGCTAACTGCAATCTATCATCTGCAACCGCACACAAAACTGTATTGTGACAGCATATTTGCTGAAATAATTCGATATCTTAATTGCTTTTTAAAAATGAAAACACAGAGGCACACTATCATTATCTATATAGGATATCTAGGCCATATATATATATATATATATATATAGAGAGAGAGAGAGAGAGAGAGAGAGAGAGAGAGAAAGAAAGAAAATAGAGAGAGAGAGAGAGAGAGAGAGAGATAGAGAGAGACACTGAATGGTCCTAGGGTACCTTATCTAAACAAGCTGTGGATCAGGTGGGTCTAGCATGAAATAACAAAGCACCTTCAGTTCGCTCCAGCGCCCAGCAACACATCCACTTTGTCACTTCCGCTCTTGTCATCAACCCAGCCAAAATTCCATCCAAAGCGGTTTCTCCTACACAAGAAAAATAGGCCCCGGTGTCGGTCCCGCGCCGGGGCTCTGACAAGAAAATGATTCACCGGCGGACGCGCTGATTTAGAGGGGGCGCGAGCCATCCAGAGGCGGTAATTGAAAACCAAGTTCAAACGGCGGGAAACCAATCTGGCTCTCTCTGGCAAAGCCAATGAGCACATGCGCCATTCTCATTCCGACTAAATAGGAAGAACATACCAGTTATACATCAAGTCAATTCTACCTGTCTCCGCGCCCGCTCTCCCGACCACCTGTGTGCCTCTGGCACGAGAGAGAATATTATGCCGCTTGGTCACCAGCAGAAGTAAGATTGTTTGGGTACAGTCTACGTGTATGGTATTTCAATTGAAAAGGTTATGTTTGACCTGTTCCATATTAACACAATACACGTGGGTTGTGCTTCAGTTCCTCTCTGACAAGGATAAGAATGGTGAATGATGCGTAGATACTTTGAGTTCAATTGTCTTGGTGAAATGAAGTGGTTAGCTCTGTGGGAACCAATGTAGATGCTACACGTGCCGCGGAATCACGCTTGTCCCCTGCTTCTCGGGCACCACCAACCCCCACCCCATCGGAATGCTGCGAATACCGGGAACGTCTCCAAGATCATGGAGAGTATTACGCAAGAAGGTTAAATGTCCTCTAAACGCCTTAAACTGACAATAAAAGTAACCACTCTATCAATAAATCACATCAAATGCTTTTGCAGGACAGTCTAGCCAAATTGCTTTTGTTTAGAGGGCACAGTTGCCCCAAGGTGATGTGAAAATAAACGACCATAAAAGTTAAGCGACTCAATATGTCTATCAACAGGTGCCATTTTCGAGGAGAACGCCGAAAGGGATGTCGAAGTGTTTCAGCTGGCCGTGTCTGACCTCAGTCTCAACGATGACATTTTACAGAGCGAGAAAATCACACACTCCATCAAGTACATTGAGCCCAACAACCCCTTCCAGGCGGTCCAAGAAGGTAAGTGCGTTGTGGATGCTTTGAATAAACCCGCGGCCGATTTGTTGCGTGCTGAGTTGAAGAGTCTGGCACAGTTGGCTTGTGTTGTGAACTGCAGTTCCATCAGCAATGCGAGGGGGTTTATCACCTCCATATTCCTGAATGTGGTGTGTGTGTGTGTGTGTGTGTGTGTGTGTGTGTGTGTGTGTGTGTGTGTGTGTGATGCGCTCAGGAGAAAGAGAAAGTGTTGGTCTGCTACTGTGTTAGCCAAAATATCCAACGGGTGAGTCGTGTCTTCTGTGTTCAGAAAGCTAGGTGGAAGTATTGAGTCAGGTTGGACTCGCCTGCAATTTTCCACATAATTGCCGTCAGGACCACAGCAGCCCTCAATTGTCTCAACGTGCAGACGGCGTATTTGAAGATAAAGTGCACAAGCGCGTTTGTCGGGCTCGGTTGACATTACAGTTGTACGGTGGTTAA
>NW_027468774.1:8268577-8271077 GCF_046254945.1 Alosa pseudoharengus
CGGGGATTAAGGTTATCGTCACGGCCCTGGATACCTCCGCGCTGGTGGGCCAGAGAGGCCTCTCAGACAGCCCACATCTGCTGGGTGGGCGCCGCATTCGTTCAGGTGTTTCTTGGACCGAGGCGATAAATGTCACCTGTAATATCTTTTTTCCCCGCTTCACGCTCCGGCTTGCTGCTGGCCTTTGCATCGGGTGGCGTAAGGGAATGGACTTTCCCCCGCCGCTGGGTGTTACACGATCAGCCGGTGAAGAGCTGTCCAGCTACAATGTGAATGAAACAGCACATTCATCTTAGTCACTGCCATCTGAAAAATGTTTTTTTACGTTTACGCAAAATGCTAAATTATGAAAATGACAAATGCAAACTTCGCAAATGTGAATGAGACATCACTGCATATAGCGGTAGATAAAAACACACACACATTTATGCACACATGCACACACACATTCATGCACACACACACATTCATGCACACACATTTTGAAAAGCCTACTTATGAACCAATTATTGTACAAACTGTTCTAAACCAGATTTAGAATCCATTTACCACTGTGTTTGAGAAACAGACAGTCCTCTGCTGTGTATACAGGCCAATTAAAGCAACTGTCTTATCAGTGCAGAGATTGCCTTATTTGCTCCTGATTATCATTGCCATACAATTATATTGTGTGTGTGTGTGTGTGTGTGTGTGTGTTCCCCAAGTAGGCTAATACAGCAGTCTTCCTTCCTTCCTTCCTTCCTTCCAATTGAATTAGCATTAGTGGGAAGTGTACACGGCTTGCTTTGTTTTTCATGTCTACAGCACTAATGATGAGCGCATTCCCCCATTCATTAGTGTTGGCGCGTAGCCGTCTGTGTGCTATGCGCTAGGCCTACTGGCTAGCCTGCGCTATGCTACACTGAGAAGAAAGAAGAGAGGAGAGGAGAAGAGAGCAGAGGAGAGGAGAGGAGAAGAAAGGAGAGGAGAGGAGAAGAAAGGAGAGGAGAGAAGAAAAAAGGAGAGGAGAGAGGGGAGGAGAGGAGAAGGTCATGAAGCTGATCCCTCTCCTGCCCCTCCTCTTGCTCTCCCTCTCTCTGTGAAATCTCTGTAGCCTACTCTCCCTCTCTCTGTGAAATGTCTGTAGCCTACTCTCCCTCTCTCTGTGAAATCTCTGTAGCCTACTCTCCCTCTCTCTGTGAAATCTCTGTAGCCTACTCTCCCTCTCTCTGTGAAATCTCTGTAGCCTACTCTCCCTCTCTCTGTGAAATGTCTGTAGCCTACTCTCCCTCTCTCTGTGAAATCTCTGTAGCCTACTCTCCCTCTCTTCCTCTACGCTCTCCTGAGTGTTCCCCTCTTCTCTGACACTCTTTCTTCTCTGTCTCTCTACATCCCCTCGACCTCTCCTCTCTCTCTATCCCTCTATCCCTCTCTCTCTCTGTCCTTCTTTTCATCCACTCTCTCACACTGTCAATCTCTCCACTCATCCTTCTTCCTCTGTAGTTCTCTCTCTCTATATTTCAATTCAATTCTCTCTCTCCCTCTCTCTTTCTTTATATCTCCTCACACTCCTGTCCTCTCCCATCTCTTTCTCTCCCATCTCTCTCTCTCTCTCCTCTCTCTCTCCCTATCTCTCTCTCCTCTCTCTCTCCCCATCTCTCTATCTCTCCCTCTTTCAAATTCAAATTCAAGTTGCTTTATTAGCATGACTGACTGTATGGGAACAGTGTTGCCAAAGCTATCGTTACATACAACATAACATACAATAACAACTAAAACAAATACATATAAAGGAGGGGGGGGGGGGCTGGAAGGAGACATCAGTGTGGGCTGGACATAAGAGATCTAGAATTAACAGCAGTAAAGACTAAGAGTAGTAATAGGATGATCTGTGTGCGCGTGTGTGCGCGTGTTTGTGCGTGTGTTTGTTTATCACAGACACAAATTTGTTTTAGTCCCTCAGATCCTCATATTTCAAGATAAATTGTGCTGCTAAGGCAGCAGAGGGCCCTTTACCAAGATGTATGGCCATTTTTTCATTGTTGTCACAATCTTGAAAGCGTGGGATACCAATTTGGAATTTGGGAAAGAATGTCTGTCTTACATTTTCATATTTTTCACAGTGAAGAGAAAAGTGCTCCTCTGTCTCAACCACCTCTGCCTGACAGTGACCACATATTCTTTGTTCTTTTGGCAGCCAGGTTTACTTGTGCCTGCCTGTTTTTATTGCTAGCTTGTGGTCACGGAGACTGTATTTGGTCAGGATTTGCCTCTGCCTCGTATCTCTGACAGAGATGAGATACTCTGCCAATTCATATTCTCTTTTTAGGATCAGATAGGAGTTCCTTCTACTTTGGTAGGTAATGTGGTTTGTCCAATGCTCTAAATATTCTTCTTTTGCTTGATTCATGATTTTGTTGACTGATTGATGTCTGGGAAACAGAACTGGACTGAACTTCATGTGTATTAGTTGTTGTTATTGAGTTAGTTAGCTTCAGTACCAGCTGGCTTAGGGGGACTC
>NW_027468774.1:8276077-8286077 GCF_046254945.1 Alosa pseudoharengus
GAGGTCCGTTCTCGAGCCGCGTTGCGGCCGTCTACCGCTCCTCGTGCCGCGTGTGGCTACTTACTGCTCCGGTGGGTTTACGGGAACGCTGATGGACCAACGGCCGAATAAATGTGACATATTTGTGCAGGTGTTTTCATGGCTGATGTGATTCTAGCGTTTCATTGGCTGGTGTTTTCATGGCTGATGTGATTCTAGCGCTTCATTGGCCGGCCTGATGTGATTTGCCGCTGGGAGCTCAGACGTACTGACTCAGGGGCCTTGGGGAGGATGAAAAGATTCCTGAAGCAGTGAGGAAGGATTTCCATACACACACACACACACACACACACACACACAGAGCCTGTGAAATCTGAGGTCAGGCTGTACAAATACTACTTTCATTCAGCAGTTTGAATAACGTGGACATGTACAGACACACACACACACACACACACACACACACACACACAGACACACACACACACACACACACACACACACACACACACACACACACACACACACACACACACACACACACACACACTGTGAAATCAAAGGTCTAAATGTACAAATAGTCCCTCCATTGAGCACTTTAGATGAAGTGGACATGCCTGCATGCACATACAAAGTGCACAAGGGCCACTGACCCTGCTGGCTCCTACGCGAGAGCCTGAATGCTCTCTCCACATCAGTGGTCCTCTTTGGCTATTACATGAACGTCAGTGCAGAGGTTGTGTGTGTGTGTGTGTGTGTGTGTGTGTGTGTGTGTGTGTGTGTGTGTTCTTCATTGACCTGAGAGCCACAGCAGTATTCTGGCCGAATTCTCTCTAAATTCAGACGAGTCCGTTTTTTTGGCCTCAGTGCAGTGGGCCTAATGGATGATGACGCTGATGGCTGCTTTTGCGTGGACATGTTTAGCAGATGGACCACCAAGGACAGGCCAGATGAGAGGCTGATTAATTCCGACCCTCGTCGCGCTGTGACGCGTGGCTGCATATTTCACCTGGACGTCCATGTGTGCTGCTGTTCAATGGCTCGGGGGTTTGGGGCTGCGCTGGTTGGCTAGTCTGTGGCGCTGGTAGGCTAGTCTGTGGCGCTGGTTGACTAGTCTGTGGTTGGCTAGTCTGTGGCGTTGGTTGGCTAGTCTGTGGTTGGCTTGTCTGTGGTTGGCTAGTCTGTGGCGTTGGTTGGCTAGTCTGTGGTTGGCTAGTCTGTGGCGTTGGTTGGCTAGTCTGTGGTTGGCTAGTCTGTGGCGCTGGTTGGCTAGTCTGTGGTTGGCTAGTCTGTGGCGCTGTTAGGCCTTTCTGTGTTGGTCAGCTGGGTAGTAATCTCCCAGATTAGATCTTTTTATTCATTTGTGCTGAAAGACACTGAGGGCTCTTTTCTCTCATCAATGTGTGTGTGTGTGTGTGTGTGTGTGTGTGTGTGTGTGTGGCAGCTTTCTGAAGACTCCACAGCCAGATGCGTTCTCACTGAGAGAGCTGAGGGCAGAGTTCAGAGCGCAATCTACTGACTTCACCCTTTCCATTACATACTGGGAGAGATGGGACCACGACCGTGTGTGTGTGTGTGTGTGTGTGTTGTGTGTGTGTATGTGTGTGTGTGTGAAAGAGAGCAGTGTGTGTGTTGAGGGGTTGTGCCGAGGGGGTTAGTGGGTTCCTCATCAAGTGGAGTAAAAGTTGGGGAGATGTGAGCTTGTGAGAGAGAGAGAGAGAGAGAGAGAGAGAAGGCTATTAGCGTGGGCTTTGATGGGGTTGACACCACTCTAGAGAAGAACCGAGAAGAGGGGAAGATAAAAGATGGAGAGAGCAGAGAGGAGTGAGAGAGAAAAAAGAGAGAGGGAAAGAGTGGCAGATGAAAACGAGATGAGGGAGAAAAGAAGGGATAGAGAGAGATGAGGGAGAGAGCGAGAGATTGGGGGAGAGGAAAAGAGAAGGATGAAAGGGGATTAACAAGGAGAGAAGAGCAAGGGAAGAGAGAGAAGGAGGAGAAGGAGTTTAGGGCCCAATCATCTTCACACCACCACTATTAGCTCCTGTGTGTGTGTGTGTGTTTGTGTGTGTGTGTGTGTGTGTGTGTGTGTGTGTGTGTGTGCTGTGTGTGTGTGTGTGTGTGTCTGTGTGTGTGTGTTTCTGTGTGTGTTTCTCTGTGTGCGTGTGTGTGTGTATGTGTGTGTATGTGTGTGTGTTGTGTGTGTGTGTGTATGTGTGTGTGTTTCTGTGTGTGTTTCTCTGTGTGCGTGTGTGTGTGTATGTGTGTGTATGTGTGTGTGTGGGCATGTGTGGTGTGTGTGTGTGTGTGTGTGTGTGTGTGTGTGCTGTGTGTGTGTGTGTGTGTGTATGTGTGTGTGTGTATGTGTGTGTGTATGTGTGTGGGGTCTTCATAGACTCCAGTGAAACTGAGTAGATGTGGAGTGAGAGAGAGATGATGGTGAAAAAGAGTCCAGAGTCCAGTTCCCCTCTTCTCATTACAGAGACTATTACCCACAGGGGGCGGGGGAGGAGTGGACAAGAGGAAAGGAGATGAGGGAGGAGATGGGGGAGGGCAGGAGGGGGTAGAGGAGAGGAGATGAAGAGGAGATGAGAAAAGAGGAGAGGAGTGGAGAGGAGAGGAGAGGAGAGGGGAGGGGAGGAGAGGAGGGGGGAGGGGAGGAGAGGAGGGGGGATGAGAAAAGAGGAGAGGAGTGGAGAGGAGTGGAGAGGAGAGGGGAGGGGAGGAGAGGGGAGGGGAGGAGAGGAGGGGGGATGAAAGGAGAGGAGTGGAGAAGAGAGGAGAGGAGAGGAGATGAGAGGACTCTCTCTCCCTCTCTCTCCCTCTCTCCCTCTCTCTCTCTCTCTCTCCCTCTCTCTCTCTCTCTCTCTCTCTTCCCTTCTTCTTCATCTTCTGAGTGTTTTTCTTTCTCCTCCAGTCTGGGTTTATATTCAGTGACTCAGTAAAGAACACCCCCACTGTTTCCCACCAGAAGCGCTGCTGTCGCTGTCACACAACCACTTAGCTTCTTTACAAACATCTCCACAACACTGTCGCTGTCACACAACCACTTAGCATCTTCACAAACGTCTCCACAGTAGCAGCACTGTTGTGTGTCTCTGGAGCATGGCATCCTGTGAAACATCTCCACACTCTTGTGTGTCTCTGACACTCAGCATCCTTTGAAACATCTCCACGTTTAGCATCCTTTGAAACATCTCCACACTGTCGTGTGTCTCTGAAGCCTGGCATCCTGTGAAACATCTCCACACTGTTGTGTGTCTCTGAAGCCTGGCATCCTGTGAAATATCTCCACAACACTTCTGTGTGTCTCTGGCGTTTTGCATCCTGTGAAACATCTCTGATGCCTCGAATCTTGTGAAACATCTCCACAACAATGGTTTGTGTCTCTTCTGAGGGATAATGGCTATCAAGGTGTCATGAGTTTTGTGATAAATGGAGTTAAAGAACTCCACCACGTGAAGTGGACACTGCTGTGTCCTCCACAAAGTGTAATCACACTATCGGATAGACACACACACACACACACACACACACACACACACACACGTATATACCTTTTCAATCTGTTCCTAGAGTGTTCCCGGTTGAAACGTTCAAATCCAACGCAGATAATTTTTAAATGAAAATGAATCACACTTTAGCATAATGTTCTACAAAATGTCAACTTGATTTATTTTTATTTTACATTTTTTCGTCTCCAAGTTACCATTTGCTCAGTTTTTTTTCTGTGCTATCAGAAATGCCTTAGGAATGCACGCTTCTTTATGCAGTTGAAAGGGTCTCTACATTCCCTCCAGCAAACACACACCCACCCATCCACTCACACACCCACACCCACCCATCCACCCACACACACACACACACACAGACACACACACACACAGATGCATACACACTTTTTGCCTCTCAAGTATGAGCATGACAAGGAATGTGGAGAATATCATCAGATAATTGCAGCTGTTGAGTGGGCAAATGGCTCCAATTATCAGGTACATGGCCCTTCCATTACTGGGAGCGCTGCAATTAGGCCAAGATTGTCGCATCGCTTCAGCGCCTAGCGATTATGCCCGACTTTCGTGCTTTTAGCGTCACACGAGAGGGGGCGCAGAACGAGGAGCGGCGCCTTGCGAGACCTGCCTACCCGCGTATAATGCAGAGGAACCCGTGGTGAACCCACGGAGAACGCATGGAGAACGCATGGAGAACCAGCATGGAGAACGCATGGAGAACCAGCATGGAGAACGCATGGAGAACGCATGGAGATCCAGCATGGAGAACTAGCATGGAGAACCAGCATGGAGAACCAGCATGGAGAACCAGCATGGAGAACCAGCATGGAGAACCTGGAGAACCAGCATGGAGAACCAGCATGGAGAACCAGCATGGAGAACCAGCATGGAGAACCAGCATGGAGAACCAGCGCAGCGGAGTGTCGAACTGGTGCTCACAAGAGATTCTGCATCTCTGTCCCTGACAACATAAGTTGCGTGTGTGTGTGTGTGTGTGTGTGTGTGTGTGTGTGTGTGTGTGTGTGTGTGTGTGTGTGTCTGTGTGTGTGTTTGGGGATGCGCTCATAATTTGGGGCACATCTGAGTCATTCACTGTGTGTGTGTGTGTGTGTGGTTCATCACTCATCCATACATGTGTGTGTGTGTGTGTGTGTGTGTGTGTGTGTGTGTTCTTCATTGACCTGAGAGCCACAGCAGTATTCTGGCCGAATTCTCTCTAAATTCAGACGAGTCCGTTTTTTTGGCCTCAGTGCAGTGGGCCTAATGGATGATGACGCTGATGGCTGCTTTTGCGTGGACATGTTTAGCAGATGGACCACCAAGGACAGGCCAGATGAGAGGCTGATTAATTCCGACCCTCGTCGCGCTGTGACGCGTGGCTGCATATTTCACCTGGACGTCCATGTGTGCTGCTGTTCAATGGCTCGGGGGTTTGGGGCTGCGCTGGTTGGCTAGTCTGTGGCGCTGGTAGGCTAGTCTGTGGCGCTGGTTGACTAGTCTGTGGTTGGCTAGTCTGTGGCGTTGGTTGGCTAGTCTGTGGTTGGCTTGTCTGTGGTTGGCTAGTCTGTGGCGTTGGTTGGCTAGTCTGTGGTTGGCTAGTCTGTGGCGTTGGTTGGCTAGTCTGTGGTTGGCTAGTCTGTGGCGCTGGTTGGCTAGTCTGTGGTTGGCTAGTCTGTGGCGCTGTTAGGCCTTTCTGTGTTGGTCAGCTGGGTAGTAATCTCCCAGATTAGATCTTTTTATTCATTTGTGCTGAAAGACACTGAGGGCTCTTTTCTCTCATCAATGTGTGTGTGTGTGTGTGTGTGTGTGTGTGTGTGTGTGTGGCAGCTTTCTGAAGACTCCACAGCCAGATGCGTTCTCACTGAGAGAGCTGAGGGCAGAGTTCAGAGCGCAATCTACTGACTTCACCCTTTCCACCGTTTGGGGATGCGCTCATAATTTGGGGCACATCTGAGTCATTCACTGTGTGTGTGTGTGTGTGTGGTTCATCACTCATCCATACATGCATGCATTCATGGCCACACTTGAGCTTACTCATGCTGCCAAGTGCCTATGACACACACACACACACACACACACACACACACACAGACTCAACTCACATGATTAAATAGACACATTTAGACACATTTATATATGCAGAATACTGGTATACCTGCAGACACACTCACTCATAAAGTGCTATACCTGCAGACACACTCACATACACACACACACACACACACACACACACACACACACACACACACACACACACACACACACCCTGACCGCCTTCACCCAAGCAGAAGGTTGAGTGTCTTGAAGAGACCTGGTCAGTGCTGTCCATCTGTCTGCAGTTTGTACTGATGGACTCACACTGCTGTGTAATCTACTCATACGCTACATACTGTATGTGCCATGAGGCCTAATCCATAGCCAGCAGCCACTAGCCTGTGGGGAGAGAGAGAGAGAGAGAGAGAGAGAGAGAGAGAGAGAGAGAGGAAGGGTGGAGGAGGGAGAGAATAAGAGAGAGCGTGAATGGAGAGCAGAGTGAGGAAAAAGAGAGAGGGATGATAGAGGGAGAGAGAGAAAGAGTGAGAGGGGAAAGATTTGCAAATGTAAGCACGAATGACTGCATTGCCAGTTCATGTAGCACACACAGCTGTACATAAACCAGGCTCTTATAGACAGCTACACACACACACACACACACACACACACACACACACACACACACTCTTATGTAAGCCATGGCAGTTTCTATGGGTCTTGGCGCAGTGCATGTGCGAGATGGAATGGCATTGATGTATGTGCCACTGCTTTCTTCTCTGCCTTCTGATGTACGTGTGTGTGTGTGTGTGTGTGTGTGTGTGTGTGTGTGTGTGTGTGTGTGTGTGTGTGTGTGTGTGTTTTCACGTGTACAATACATGCCATTTAAATGATGCAGAGGGGAGGGTGCCAGTCTCTGAGAGGAGAGTGCCAATCGCCAAGGAAACCCGTTCCAGGAAGCATTCCAGGCTCTGTGTGAATATGCATGAGCTCAGCTTCGACCTGTTGAGCATAGAGGCGGAGCCAACACACTCCACCGTCAGGAAGAGAGAGAGAGAGAGGGAGGGGGGGCAGTGAGAGGGATGGAGAAGAGAGGGAGGGAGGGAGGGAGGGGGGGACAGTGAGAAGGATGGAGGAAGTGAAGAAGCAGAAAAGGAAGAGAGATGAAAGAAGGAAATATGGGAAGGAGAGGGCGGGAGGAAGGGGGGAAGAAAAAGAGGCAAAGAAAGAGAATTTCAGAGAGGGAAGAAGAGAAGAGAAGAGAAGAGAAGAGAAGAGAAGAGAAGAGAAGAGAGGAGAAGAGAGAATACAGTAGATGGCATTAAGGAGATTACTGACATGTACAATGTGTGTGTGTGTGTGTGTGTGTGTGTGTGTGTGTGTGTGTGTGTGTGTCTAAAACCTTACATCCTGCTCCAGATGTTAGTTTGACCCTTTGTTTACATGGTTAAATAAGTATATTTAGTATAATACTAATCCTAATCCTGCACATCTGTTTTCAAGTCTCTTACATCCTCAGTGGATTTCACCCTCATGGGTCTGCTCCATAGACCCTGCATATTAGACATTCTCTCATATCCATATTAGGGTTGGGCCATATGGACAAAAAATAATATAAATAGATGTTTTTTGTGATTTTATAATGAGTCGATAACAATGATTAGTCGATATCCTTTAAAACATTTTTTGTAAAACTCTGAGTTACTTTACATAATTTATGAATAGCATCATTACAATAATAACCAATAACCTAACCTGTGACTTTTTAACCAAATCAACCAATGCATTGTCACTCTATGACACATTTCCAATTCTGCCCCCACTGTGTGGCAATGAGCGTGCTTCCATTCAGCCAATAAATGGTTTCCAATCAGTTTATTAGGAATAAACCGAATATGCGTTTTTTGCTCATTTTGCATTTTGCAGACATCGCCTGTAGAGAAGGCGTGTGTGTGTGCGCTTGTGTGTGTATATCTGTGTGTGTCTGTGTGTGTGTATGTCTCTGTGTGTGTGTGTCTGTGTGTATGTTTACATTTAAGTGTGTACACGGGTGTGTGT
Organism: Alosa pseudoharengus; assembly: GCF_046254945.1. Lineage (NCBI taxonomy): Eukaryota > Metazoa > Chordata > Actinopteri > Clupeiformes > Clupeidae > Alosa > Alosa pseudoharengus. The sequence continues at coordinate 8,283,655 of NW_027468774.1, forward strand.
ATGTGTATGTGTGTCTGTTTGTACACGTGTGTGTGTGTGTGTGTGTGTGTGTGTGTGTGTGTGTGTGTGTGCGTGGCGGCTTAAATAGGAGACCAAGGACAGGCCCCTACTGTGATAAGTTGCCCGCGGAAGCTCGGAGAAGAGCAGAGAGCACGCAATCAGGCTGATCTCTGGCTAATTAAAATCGCATCTTTCCCATCTCACTGGCTTCTGCTCCGACGACACACACAATGCCTGGTGTTTGTTTATCTCAGTAGGGAACCTTTTTTGCTTTTCATTTGTGTGTGTGTGTGTGTGTGTGTGTCTTTGTTTTGTAAGGACACAGTGGCAACCCCAGTAACTAGATCACCGAGAGAAGCTTAGCGACAGGAAGTTCAGCACAGTTGTTTCCTGTTTTAATCCCAGGATGGTTCCTGGACTGGTGGTGCCTTAAAGGGGCCACGTCGCTCACCTCCTCATGTGGCTCGTGTGGGCGGGGCCCAATAGGGTCTGGCTCCGCCCTGCTCAGGGACACCAATAGGCTCCGCCCTGCTCAGGGACACCAATAGGCCCCGCCCTGCTTAGGGACACCAATAGGCTCTGGCTCCGCCCTGCTCAGGGACACCAATAGGGTCTGGGGCTGCTTGTCTCATAGAGGTTATTGTGGCTGAGAGGAGGATTAGATCAACGATCATAGGGAGCACATTTGGCTCTGGATGATGGAGAGTGATCACAACACAGAAGTCAAAGATAGCATAACTTGGCATCAAACATATACTCTCAGAGATAGAGACTCTCTCTCTCTTCGTCTCTCTCTCTGTTACACACACACACACACACACACACACACACACACACACACACACACACACACACACACACATAAACAGAATTACTCCCTCTCTCACATACACTCAAAGCTACAGTACAGTACACACACAGGCACACACACTCTGAGAGACACAAAGCTGCATAACTGTGCGTTGTTGTTTTCCAACTCCTGCGTTTGTGTCCCATCTTCCATGTCCTGCGCTGAGCTACATGCTTGGCAGCGAGCACGCCAACACGCTTTGTCCTGCGCTGTCCTGCGCTGCGTTGCGCTGGCGTCCGTGCCCAGGAGGGATTAATGGATGGACTTCTCTGTTTACTACTCACTGGCTTTCTGCATTAGGACACATCCAGTTTGCCCGCTCGCACATAGAAGTCCCATCAGTGCTTTGCAAAAGCGATTGAGTGTGTGTCTGTGTGTGTGTGTGTGTGTGTGTGTGTGTGTGTGTGTGAGAGAGAGTTGCAGTCACCCGGTAAATGATGAAAGAGTCAGTGGTGCGGCGAGGAATGAAAGCGTCCGGCTTCTGCATTGTCAGCGACGATGGGGAATAGGATGGGGCTGTGAACAGAGGGAGCTTGTTTGGAATGCTAGATTACAATGCTGTGTGTGTGTGTGTGTGTGTGTGTGTGTGTGTGTGTGTGTGTGTGTGTGTGTGTGTGTGTGTCTCTGTGTGTGTGTGTGTGTGTGTGTGTGTGTGTGTGTGTGTGTGTGTGTTTATGTTTGGAATGGCAGATTACAATAGGGACCCCATTTCATCGCCAGCATTTCTCACTCAGTGTGAATGCCTGTTCATTTAGTTTTTGTTTGTGTGTGCATTTGTGTGTGTGTGTGCGTGCGTTATATGTATGTGTGTGTGTGTGCGTGCGTGTGTGTGTGTGTGTGTGTGTGCATGTGCGTGTGTATGTGTGCATGTGCATGTGTGTGCGTGTTTATGTATGTATGTGTGTGTATGTGTGTGATTCAGTAGAAGAGGACTCACACACACAGGCTGCACAGAGGCTGTTATGACAAGAAAACAAGATATAAGCGCTGTGTGTAGCTCTGGGCATTACCGCAGGATGATAGGTGTCCGTCCTGACTAGTGGTCATGGGCCTGGGGACTGAAGCCTTGTTTGTAATGGAAGGCGGAGAGGATGTGTCTGTCACAGGCTCTCTACATTGACTTTATTTCTCCATGGAGATTTCCACTAATGCGCTGGCATTTTTGCCAATTTAGAGATGTTTAGAACGAATGTGCCTTCCCTGAGAAAAGAGCAGCGATATGGTATTAGTGTGCTCTACTTAAGCAAGTGGATTTAATTCTCCAGATAATAAGGCCCGATGAGAGATAGATGCGTCCTGTGTTTGGAAACTCTTAATAACTATGACAAATTGCTGGACATGTTCCCCTAATAGGGAAAAAGTGTACCGTGCAGTGTGCTTTAATGGGAATATAAGACTATTTTTTATGGTTCTAGTGTTATATCTCATTACCTTGCTTTTCTCCCATATTCCCTCTGCTACGTTCTCTCTCTCTCTCATTCCATTTCAGTCCCATTATTTTCAATCTCTTTGTACTTTCTGTTCTTTATTCCCAATCTATCCCATCAATTCATCTTCTCTTTATTCTTTCTCC
>NW_027468774.1:8296077-8301077 GCF_046254945.1 Alosa pseudoharengus
ATTTCATTATAGTTTTGTCATAATCATAGCTTCAGGTACACCTGGATTTCATCATTGTTTTGTCATAATCATAGCTTCAGGTACACCTGGATTTCATCATCATTTTGTCATAGCTTCAGGTACACCTGGATTTCATCATCATTTTGTCATAATTATAGCTTCTTGCACCAGTCACCCAGCCACTCAAGAGTTTTTATTTTCCTTATGTGTTTTAGTAAAAAGGTCTTTGTGCGCTACGTAAGGGAAAGGAGATACAAGAATACTGCTGGACACTGTGATTGACCATGACGCACAGATACAAGGTCTACAGAGGTCTCAGGATTCAGTATTCTGAACTAACAGTGCTCAGCTCTCTCTGAGTGAACCGCTCTCATTTGGCCTGCGGGGCGGCGCCGTGGGGCGACTGCTGATGCCAGGCCTCTTGGTTAAGGCCCCACAGTGTGTAGATTACCTTCTGCTCTCTGAATAGACGTTGCCCAAGTAAGTGACCAAAATTGGTCATGTTCAGTATCGGCCATGCTCGTGCTGTATTTTATCAGCTGACCCATATGCATGAGCCATTAGTTGTGAGGAGAGCATGGCACTGCATTCGTAATAACCATCGTGGCCTTGCGCTGTCTTTGGTGAACTTTAATCGGCCTGACCAATCTGTGCTATAGGTCAGTGTGTTGATCAGCCATCTTAATGTTTATTTTTATAATGACCATCTTTGCCTTGAGTTGTCTTTGGTGAAATTGGAGGTTTAATCAGCCTGACCAATCTGGGCTAGGGTCAATGTGTTGATCGGCCATCTTTATCATATAGTATGATAGTATCACAGCCTCTGGCTATGGCAGCACATGTGATAAGATGCTCAGGTTTTGATCTAGAAGAGGACTTCCTTGACTATCTGAACAGAGGCAATGGTGGTCTGTGAGGCAACTATAGATGTTTGGGCATTATATATAAACCGTAGGCAGCGGTGTGGCTGTGTAAACCATAGTGAGTCGTGTGGTGTTTAACCGTAGACAGCGGTGTGGTGTGGTGTGGTGTTTAACCGTAGACAGCGGTGTGGTTTGGTGTGGTGTTTAACCGTAGACAGCGGTGTGATGTGGTGTGGTGTTTAACCGTAGACAGCGGTGTGGTTTGGTGTTTAACCGTAGACAGCGGTGTGGTTTGGTGTTTAACCGAAGACAACGGTGTGGTTTGGTGTGGTGTGGTGTTTAACCGTAGACAGCGGTGTGGTGTGTAAACCTTAGACAGTGGTGTGGTGTGGTGTGGTGTTTAACCATAGACAGCGTGTGGTGTGGTGTGGTGTTTAAACGTAGGCAGCGGTGTGCCGTGGTGTGGTGTTTAACCGTAGACAGTGGTGTGGTGTGGTGTGGTGTTTAACCGTAGGCAGCGGTGTGGTGTGGAGTGGTGTTTAACCATAGACAGCGGTGTGGTGTGGTGCGGTGTGGTGTGGTGTGGTGCGGTGTTTAACCGTAGGCAGCGGTGTGGCGTGGTGCGGTGTGGTGCGGTGTGGTGCGGTGTGGTGTGGTGTGGTGTGGTGTGGTGCGGTGTGGTGTGGTGTTTAACCGAAGACAGCGGTGTGGTGTGGTCTTTAACCGTAGGCATCGGTGTGGTGTGGAGTGGTGTGGTGTTTAACCATAGACAGCGGTGTGGTGTGGTGTGGTGTTTAACAGTAGGCAGCAGTGTGCCGTGGTGTGGTGTTTAACTGTAGACAGCGGTGTGGTGTGGTGCACTGTCGCTTTAGCACTGACATCTTCATTACGGATTGTGTGTGTGTGTGTGTGTGTGTGTGTGTGTGTGTGTGTGTGTGTGTGTGTGTGTGTGTGTGTGTGTGTGTGTGTGTGTGTCTTTGTCTATGTCTATAGCATGGCTTCCTGTTTGCATAATCCCCTCTGCTGTGACTGGATGATCAGGCAGCTCAGCCAGCAAACACTGAGTCTCTCGGGAGCTCTGTGAGGCCTAAGCACATGTAAGCTATTGCTGCCAGCTCACACACACACACACACACACACACACACACACACACACACCGTAATCCAGCCAGTGTGCTTAACACACTCCTGTGCCAGGTCAGCGAAGGTTCTGTGTCCACTGGTCTTCCTGGTCTGCAAAGTTTTCTCTTAAGTTTTGTGTGTTTGTTCTTGACAGGGTTTGTGTGTGTGTGTGTGTGTGTGTGTGTGTGTGTGTTTGTGTGTGTGTGTGTGTCTGTGTCTTTGTCTGTATATGTGTGTGTTTGCTGTGGTTGGGTGTGTGTGTGTGTGTGTGTGTGTGTGTGTGTGTGTGTGTGAGACTGCATGTCCAATAGAGTTTTTGTGGTCACTCCACACAAGATGATTGGCTGCTTATCACAAAGTGGGTGTCTGCTTCACAAAGAGTGTTTTGTGCTTTCACACAGAGAGTGTGTTCTCACAATGCACCAGCAGTGTGTCCACTTTGCACTGTGTATTATTTGTCTCTCGGTGTGTGTGTGTGTGTGTGTGGAGAGGGAGTTCACAGTAAAGCGAGGCGAGGGGGATTGCGAGTGGAGTGTGTATGACAGGGGATTGAGTGAGTCACGGCACAATCGAGGAAAGCATGAAAACTTGTTTCATGCCCCCCCCCCCCCCTGTCTTTCTTCAAGTGCTTGTGTCGCGTTCCGTTGCCGTGGTGAAGGTTGGCAGAGTCGGAGTGAGTCAGAGCCATATCCTGAGGAAAAAGGGAGAAGCTGTTTACAGCGCGCAGGCTTTCTTTAACTTTCTCCACACATAAACACATTAACACTTTCCACTTCTACACATTCTGTCACAGTTGAAGCTGTGAAGTCTACGTTATGTAAACAACAAAGACTTCCAGTTCAAGTGGAAGCAGAGTCATGCCATCTCCATACCCTACCGGAGCCCAATGGGATGTGGTGTCTTAAAGCAACACCAAAGAACTTTCCCTCTGTCGCACACACGCTATTTGTTTATCCAGCACTGGCTTTGCAAATAACGATGTCCACAGACAAGGTAGAATATGTTGCATGATTTATGAAAGTATGATGTATTGCGACATCAGATGCGAGTCAAATTTGTAGTTGTTTATGTCTCATTCCATCGAACTACAGATCCGCTACCCGATCTGGCAAACTTACATAGTGCGGTTATAGCCGATAGAGGGCTGCGAAGAGAATGCAGAAGTGCCGTTCACCCTGTTACGAGTTGATGAATGACTGAAACGATTTTGGAAACATTATTTTAAAGGTACAAAAAGCTCTTTAGTGTTGCTTTAAGGAGGTACAATATGGCATTTGGGCTGACGTCAGTGTTTCCCACAGAACTGAATTCTATTTGTGGGGGTAGGTTTGCAGAATTAACTTAAATTCAACAGTTTTTAACAAATTAGCGTAGCGTGGTTATGATGAACAAGATTTAAGCACAATTTAGTACAACCTGGAAAATCATTGTGTGGTGGTAAGTGTTGATATTGTGGTGGGCCGCCACAAATAAGTCAATGTATGGGATACACTGGACATGGACTACTTGTGCCGTAATAATGCTACGTCTCATTTCTAACTCATGAAATACGTGTCTCATTTCTAACTCATGTGTCTCATTTCTAACTCATGAGCTATGTTTCTCATTTCTAACAGGAATATTACTGAGATCTCATGAGCTATGTGTCTCATTTCTAACAGAAATAGTACTCAGAACTCATGAGCTATGTGTCTCATTTATTTATTTATTTATTTATTATATATTATATTTTTGGGCTTTTTATGCCTTTAATCAGATAGGACAGTGGAGAACGACAGGAAGTGAGTGGGAGAGACATGATACCACACACACCAGCTGCGTCATTTGAGTGTGTGGTATCATGTAGAATCCTCACCCACGCAGCTCGGGCCTATGGGGTGCACGTGACCACGTGTGTGTGTGTGTGTGTGTGTGTGTGTGTGTATGTGTGTGTGTGTGTGTGTGTGTCTGTGTGTGTACATGCTTGTATCTGCGTGAGTTTAGTTGTGTTTGTGCTTGTGGGCGCTGTGCCCGTGACCTTGGCGTGGTTGGCATCCGAGGGACGTCAGGAGGACTTGTGCTGAGAAGATAGATGGATGCTGGTGTCGCTGGCGGTGCCCTCTTGTTGTGCTCAGGTCCCCATGCCCGCCTCTGAGCTTGGCATCATCTGTTACAGTACCTGTAAACAGAGACCCCGAACCCCTCACACACACACACACACACACACACACACACACACACACCACTGACCCTTGCACATTGGCACAACTTGATATAAGCACACACATAAATATTCTACCTGCTCTCAATTTTCAGCATTTCAGGGACCCTGTACAATGTTGAGCAAGGTTGTTGCTAAATTCTCTTGCCTTCAAGAGAGAGAGAGAGAGAGAGAGAGAGAGAGAGAGAGAGAGAGAGAGAGAGAGAGAGAGAGAGAGAGAGAGTGAGAGAGATGGAGAGAGAGCTAGAGAGAGAGAGAGATGGAGAGAGAGCTAGAGAGAGAGAGAGAGATGGAGAGAGAGCTAGAGAGAGAGAGCTAGAGAGAGAGAGAGAGATGGAGAGAGAGCTAGAGAGAGAGAGAGAGAGAGTGAGAGAGTGAGAGAGAGAGAGATGGAGAGAGAGCTAGAGAGAGAGAGAGAGCTGATAAATGATGCATCTCTGGCTCTGCCTCTCCCAGGTGTGTGTATCAGGCATTGCATCATGGTGAGTGTGCTGTGTGCTACACATGTCTGGCGTTGATGTGCCGTAGTCTATTGAGCCAAAGCAGCATGCATTTATAAAGCACTGGATAATCATTTATAAAGCATTAATTAAGCATTTATAAAGCAGTAATTAAGCATTTATGAAGCAAGTACAATGGGGCCAAAGAGGGGATGTGGAGTGTAGTTATGAAGCATTTCGAACAGCAATAGTGCTGAGAGCTCATGAGCTATGTGTCTCATTTCTAACAGTACTGAGAACTCATGAGCTATGTGTCTCATTTCTAACAGGAATAGTACTAAGAACTCATGAGCTACGTCTCGATTCTAACTCATG
>NW_027468774.1:8306077-8308577 GCF_046254945.1 Alosa pseudoharengus
TGGGGGCCAGCTGTGTCTGCCCTTTAGGGCCCCGTGTGTGTGTCAGCCCCGTCAAATGTCACCGAGACATAGGGGGGCTCACAGTCACAGCTGCTTCATAACACACACACACACACACACACACACACACACACACACACACACACACACACACACAGACAAAACACACACACACACACACACACAGACAAAACACACACACACACACACACACACACACACACACACACAGATAAAACACACACACACACACACACAGACAAAACACACACACACACACACACACAGACAAAACACACACACACACACACACACACACACACACACAGATAAAACACACACACACACACACACACATCCAAACACACAAACACAGACAAAAATACACACTAATGCACAAACACTGGACACAAGCAAATTCAGTCACAACAGCTACCCTCTTTCACTCATCTCCACACTACACACTCACACACACACACACACACATGCGCTCTACCCATCAACAGGTTGACACAAGCCCACTGGCCCTCCCTCTCTGCTGGGCTGATGCGGCCCCATTGACATGCAGTAGTTAGTCTGACAAGGCGCCAATCGATGCACCAGCGTAGGCTTCTCTGCCTGCCTTGGGGGTCATTCTGCAACTTTAATGAGAGTGTGTTTGTGTTTGTGTGTGTGTGTGTGTGTGTGTGTGTGTGTATGTGTGTGTGTGTTAAGGTGAGGTTGTGTAAAAATGAGTGGGTGGAAGTGTGTGTGAGTGTGTCTGTGTTTGTGTTTGTGTATGAAGCAGACCCCTTGGCTGAGAAAGTAGATAAGTACATAATTGTGTATGCGTGTGTGTGTGTATGTGTGTGTGTGTGTGTGTGCGTGCGTGCGTGCGTGTGTGTGTTTGCTTGCTTGATTGTGTGTGTGTGTATGTGTGTGTGTGTTTGCTTGATTGTGTGTGTGTGTGTGTGTGTGTGATTGTGTGTGATTGTGTGTGTGTGTGTGTGTGTGTGTGTGTGTGAGAGATTGTGAGTGTGTGTATATGTGTGTGTGTGTGTGTGTGTGTGTGTGTGTGTGTGTGTGTGTGTGTGTGTATGTGTGTGTGTGTGTGTGTGTGTGTTTGCATGGTAGGGATGTAACGGTATGAAAATTTAACCTCACGGTTATAGTGACCAAAATTATCACGGTTTTCGGTATCATCGCTTATAGCTTACCGTAACTTACCCTACCATAACTTGGAGTTTGCTATTTCTGTTATTTGAAGTGAGACAGAAATAAGCGTTCAAAATAAAACTTTAGGCTACTGTATTCTCCTGATAACGTGAGTGGAATGGATTTAATGTGGACACGAACATAAAAAGACGCAGAGTGGCTACATGATACAGTGCACATTTTGTGGTGAAAAAGTTCCGCCTTTTAAAATCAAGTGTAGCCTAATCCGAATCGTAGTTAAAACCATCAATTAGACAACAGAATCAGTAGGGTACCAGTTTTGTTCCATTGTACCAGGCCTACTGTATGTCAAAAGCAGGCTCAGATGAAGCTGGGAAGGATTAAACACACGGTTTCCACACCGTGGTAATCAACAGTGATAATCATGATGTTTGAAATGAAAACGGTAATTATTATCGTCAACATTTTTATCACGGTTTACCATTATACCGGTAATCGTTACATCCCTATTGCATGGTTGTGTGGCTGTGTGTTATTGGCCTCTGTTGCTGACATCGTGCGGGTCTGGCAGAGGGGAGATGCTGACACCGTTGTTTTGGAGTTTGCATTCCCAGTTTGTCTCCACACTGACCGCTTGTTTATTTACCTGTCTGTTTGTTGTTTGTTGTTTATTTATTATATATTTCAGCATATGCAATCTGAAGCCACTGCAGTTTTCATACAAACCTCACCCGGTCAAAAATTGGGGCAGAGCTATTTCACACTTGTCAGCTGGTGATAACAGTAATAGACTAAAAAACACATACACAGAGGTGTGGAAATACACACACACACACACACACACACACATACATTTATTCACTCACTCGCTCTTCAACTGTCCACTGTCTCATTCTTCAACCTTCAACTGTCTCATGCTGAACTCTCTGTCACTCTCTCTCTCACACACACACACACACACACACACACACACACACACACACACACACACACACCACATCCCTCATGCTCTCAGATTGACAGACAGTTTGTCATGTGTTGTCCCTGTCCAACAACAACAACATTGCCAAGATGAAGAAGGCTTTTCTCTCCAATGTGGAGCCCTGTTAACGCTCAACTCAAGCAACCTGCAGTCCCAGGACTGGTCCTCTCCTGCCTGGTATTAGTTGACCTCTTCTGCCTGGTATTAGTTGACCTCTCCTGCCTGGTATCAGTTGACCTCTCCTGCCTTGTATCAGTTGTCCTCTCCTGGCCGGTTTGGACCCTGCTCTGGGCCGGTTTGGACCCTGTTCTGGGACGGTTTGGACCCTGTTCTGGGCCGGCTCTGGGCCGGTTTGGACCCTGC
>NW_027468774.1:8339311-8341811 GCF_046254945.1 Alosa pseudoharengus
GAGAGGGTGACATGAAAAGGATGAAAGGATGGATGAATGGATGGATGAATAGGGTTAGTGTCTGAGGGGATGAATGGCTGAGTGTGAACGGGGTGGAGGGGTGAGGGGATGAAAGGATGCAGTGTGGAAGAATAATCGGATGAGGGATTCACAGGATGAAAGGGTGAAGAGAAAATAGCAGTTATGGAACAATACTTTCAGCTGTTGACCTCAATCATGACACCCCAAAAGTTATCCAATACTGCTATGCTAATGTATCAGATGATCTTATATGAAATGCTAGACTAATGTATCAGATGATCTTATATGAAATGCTATGCTAATGTATCAGGTGGTCTTATATGAAATGCTATGCTAATGTATCAGATGGTCTTATGTGAGCTCCATTTGCGTAGCAGAGGTGAGTGATTGGTTTGTCTCTGGCTGCGTGAGGATTGATTGTGTGGCCTTTTCAGCGGGAAACACATGAGCAGCAGATCCAGTGGAGCATGAGTGTATGAGATCAGTCAATACAGGTGATAAATACGCCGCTGGAAATACTCGAGCGCTAACTAATGATGAAGCCTGGCGCCCCTGCGGAAAGTAAGAGAATTGTCACCTCCCTGTGGTATTTGGAAAGCGTTCCAGATAAAGCCATCTGTCTAGTGACCGCCCACGTGCATATCTGTTTAATGGACTCTCCATTACGGAGCGCAAAGGTATGCTGTGTCATAGCAAGACTCCGAGGAGGGAGAGTCCTCTCGGAAACACGTCCTGGCCAAGTCTCTGTCAGGCTGCATTCTTTAAATCTGGCCTGAGAGAACATAGTGTAGAGAACACGAGCGAGGTCTCCAGGGCACTGAGGACTGCTGTTCATAAAGCCCCACCGTTAAGGGGGCGCTGAGGACGGCTGCCGTTAAGGGGGCGCTGAGGACTGCTGCTGTTAGGGGGGCGCTGATGACTGCTGCTGTTAGGGGGGTGCTGAGGACTGCTGCCGTTAAAGGGGCGCTGAGGACTGCTGCCGTTAGGGGGGCGCTGAGGACTGCTGCTGTTAGGGGGGTGCTGAGGACTGCTGTGTGCTGAGGACTGCTGCCGTTAAGGGGGCGCTGAGGACTGCTGCTGTTAGGGGGGCGCTGAGGACTGCTGCCGTTAAGGGGGCGCTGAGGACGGCTGCTGTTAGGGGGGCGCTGAGGACTGCTGCCGTTAAGGGGGCGCTGAGGACGGCTGCTGTTAAGGGGGCGCTGTGGCACAACACTGTCCTATGGTATCAAAGGCATAACCCCCCCCAAAAAAAATAAAAAAATAAAATGAAATAAAAACACACAGAATGGCGATCTCTGTGTCATTTAATACCGTCTCTGAACTCCTGGAGAGGTAAGACTATGTGCTCTTAAGTGTTTTTGTGTGTGTGTGTGTACGTCTTTGTGTGTGTTAGTGTTGTCACGATACCAAAATTATGACTTCGATACGATACCTGCCATAAATATCACGATGCTCGATACTAAAACAATACTACGGCGAAATCCTAAGATATCTGGAGAAGAAAGGACTCATACCTCCTCCAAGTGTATGGAGTCATTTGTGTTAAATTCGGTGCACTTTTGTAGTCTGCAGGTCAATTCTGGGTTCTAAACTTCTAAACTTCCTACATAATTATTATTTTTTTATAGTCAGTAAAATAGTAGGCCTACTTTGTGTGATTAAGTCCTTTATTGTTTGTTATAGTTCATTTACATTGTGTTGTGTTTTGGCAATAAAGTAGCTTTAAATAGCCAAACTAGGCTAGATCAAGGTCAGTGTTAAAATCACTGAATGCTATGCAGAGAGGCCTAATCTTTAGGCCATCTGATGTACAGTATAGGCTTCCCTAGGCCTTCCCGTGTTCATGGGATTTCTTTGACAGTTGCAAAGGGGAAAATGTGAGGATAGTCTTCTTTGCGCCCAGTGTACAAGTACGAAGTTCCAACCACTCAGGTCTTCGTCAGATAGGCCTACACCATTACCTGTTGCAATATATCTGTGTGCATTCCTACATTACGTCTATTTCTTTGATAACATGATTTGCTACCACGTACTGTAACAATAAGCTATTATTATTAGGACTCAACACGCTCTGGTGGTATGCGGCTTTAATTAGCGGTCTACATGCCATGACAAATATTACCAGTAGTACTGACCGAACATGAAATAGATCGTTTACAAGTTATGGTAATGTTATTCTGGCGTGAACATTGCGCTTTCATCACGTTAGCACCCTATGATTACAGCTCGTTATGTCTCGTCAAAATGATTACAGCTCGTTATGTCTCGTCAAAATTCATTGATGAAGGAAGGTTCGCTTTATCCCAGAGAACCATACTCGTTTCACTTAGGCTAGACTAAAACATAAGAGAAGAACTTGGCACTAACCATGTAGTCGTGTTTTCTATAGCATATTCGTTAACCTGTCGTTCATTGAACTCTTTAAAAATGTTGGGATATGTCTGCGAGGTGTTTAGCCAAGTTCCATGCATAGCCTACT
>NW_027468774.1:8346811-8359311 GCF_046254945.1 Alosa pseudoharengus
AAGATTAGCATTCTCATCCAAAGAGCACTGAAGAATTTTAGAGCGCTGACTAAAAAGAAACAAAAAAAGGCATATCTATTTTTTATTTACTTACTTGCCATGGGTTTTTATATTATGTTTATATGGTTTGTGGTATTTACATATATATATATATATATATATATATATATATATATATATATATATATGGTTTATGGTATGTTTGTCATTTGGAACTGAATACAGCTGTCACTCACACTTACATTTTTAAAAATATAATAATATCATTAGCATATGGTCAAGGTCACACTGGCAGGCATTAGCCTATCTCACTATTGCTCAGTAGGCCAAAGGTGGCATTGAGGTAGGTAGGCTTTATAGCTGAGACTCTGGAATGGACTTTTAACCAATGAGGATGCAGGATTCAGGATTCATACTCACTCAATGGGCCCCATTCATTCCCATTCTGGCCAGCTCCACGAACAAGTCAGCTTCTACAGTGTGGTGTGTGTGTGTGTGTGTGTGTGTGTGTGTGTGTGTGTGTGTGTGTGTGTCTGTGTGTGTGTGTGTTTTTTTTCCCCTGCGTCTCATTCTTTGTCGGCTCTTCTGCATGGCGGATGCTATGATAAGAGCACCAGATTTGTGTGTGTGAGAGAGAGAGAAAGATAGAGAGACTGCTGGTGGGCAGCACTTGAGCACCAGGTTTGGGTTTTGACAGTCGGACGTGCCACTTCAGGCGTACACCATTCTGCACCCTGCTGTGCTGTGATTAATTAGTGGTAAACGATGTCATGGTGTTTTGGCTGGCCCTGGCCTGTCTGCAGTTAAACAGCCCTTATGGGGTCCACTGCCACTGCTGGCTCTGTCTGCTGCCAGAGGACAGCCAAGCCGGAGGAAGACTTGTGCCGGACCCGGGCCAGATCGGGGCCGGATCAGAACTGAGTTATACCTCTGCCACGGCTCTCCTCTCCAGGAACAATCAAAACAAAACAAAACAAGCAAATAAAACTCAGACAGCCGTACACTTAAGACACTGGACAATTTTTGAAGTATTTTTTTTTTTGAAGCATGAAAATGAAAACAATAAAAGCTGCACACATCATTCAAATGTCTGATGTCCACAACAAGGGAGAGGCGAGGAGGGGAGAGGAGCGATTGATATGTAAATGTGTCCTTTTCAAACTCCCCTCTTCTCCCCGTGAGCTGCCGCCTGGCTCCTCTCTCTGCTCTTCCACTACAGCAAACACTTCAATCTCATCCTGCACTCCGCTCAAAAAACGTCTTTTTTTATCGGCGCTTTAGTTTTTCACTTTCAGACACTTATTTTTTTTCCTATTTCCTTTTTTTTTCCAACTTTTGTTTGTCTTTTGCTTAGTATTCTGTGGCTGCCAAAGAGGCCAATGTCTAAATGGCACACTCAGAGTGTTCTGTTCTGCTTGCATACTGTACACTCTGTCCGGAGGACTGAAGCTATCCCATCATGCTCTCTGCTGGGTTGTCATGGCAGGAGTGAGTGCTCAGTCCAACACGCTCCTGATGGACAGCGAAGCAGTCAGCCATCATGTGCTTTAAATTGAATTACAATCTATGAAGTGCATTAATATTACACCACAAAAGCAGCATGGTAGAGAGAAAAAGCAGAGCTGCCATTCAACACCACCTTCTCTCATTCCCCTTCTCTCTCTCTCTCTTTCTCTCTCCCTCCCTCTGTCTCTCCCCCCTACCTGTCTCCCAGCATGCCAGAGCATACTGCCTCCATCAGTGAGCATATTAGCTAGATTTCAGAAGCAATTAGCGTGCTAGCTCTCTCACTGTCACTCAAAGCGACAGGGGGTTAGGGGCGGACCTCCTCTCACCACGTCCCCTGATTGGCTGCTCTGTGGGGTGGCTGGGGTTTCTGGTTTAGTGTACCAACCACTGGCAGCGATCCAGTTTTCACTGAGATGCCAGGGGCTTGTTGTATGCATCAAAATATCACTGCTATGGACTAACCAAGGCTAGCTGGGGCTAACCCCATCATTTTCAGTTTTTTTTTTCTTATTCACTTTCCTATTTTTTTTTTATTTTAGCTGAAGAGACTTATTTATTTAAGCTGAGAACACACTCTGTTTACCTCAGGATTGGTGCTTGAACACAGCGTGCTCTGAGGAGTTAATGTTTGAGTGTGTGAGTGAGTCTCTCTCACGCTTTTCTCTCTCTGATCTCATCTCAGAGCTCAGGGCTTAGCCACCAACCCTCGTCAACTCTGCCATTTGTGTAAGCAGAGCACACAGCAATCTGATAGCTCTCGCTTACAGAACTGGAATCACATCTCTAGCCGTGTCCCTTCTGGTGAATAATATCAGGATAATGATGCACTATTACTGTTTAGTACTCCATGTGTTACTATTGCCCTGCGCTAGAATTCCTGTGCGTAAACCTGCTCTGATACTCCACACTACTTGTGTCAATTTTAGGGACTGTACACAGACTACATGTATGCAATTGTAACCCTAACTCAAATCCTAAATGTAGTTAATTGCAAAGGCAGTGAATATACAGCGTGTGTGTGTGTGTGTGTGTGTGTGTGTGTGTGTGTGTGTGTGTGTGTGTGTGTGTGTGTGTGTGTGTGTGTGTGTGTGTGTGTGTGTGAGAGAGTTATTACATGCATAGCACAATGCGGTTAATACTACAGTTATAACATACGTAATAACTGTAATAAAGGGCATCCTGTACAGCTTTGCGGAGGCAGTTGCACATATGGCTGGGAGTTGGAGTGAGGCTGTGTGTGTGTGTGTGTGTGTGTGTGTGTGTGTGTGTGTGTGTGTGTGTGTGTGTGCGTGTGTGTGTGTGTGTGCTTGTGTGTGTTTATGGCTGGGTGTTGGAGTGAGGTTGGGGGCTGTGATACTAGTCTGTTCTTTACATATGTGTATATTTCTGTCTGAGGGCCTTGATAAAGCACTCAAAGCCTATTGCTTGTGTGACTTTTAAGCAAAAACCAAACATATGGCAGCAGTGATGTCAGACAGAAAATGAGGTCTGGTGCAAAAACAAGTATTAACTTATCATTATTATGAAACAGTGCAAATTGTGCTCATTATAAGTATTAACTTATCATCATTATGAAACAGTGCAAATTGTGCTCTTTGTGGTTGGCTTGTTCATCTGCTGATATTATTATATTGTCAGTTAGGAGATGATTATCTATGCACACGTGTGCATTAGCCCACTAGAATTTATAGATTTGCATGGTCATCTACTTTTGATCCTAACTGTTGAACAATAATTACGATGGACTATTGATTATGTTGACCTATGGACTCTCCATGTATTTTAGATCCTGCTCTTAGCATCACCATCCTGGGCTGGATTTAGGGGCTTCTTGTTGACACAGCAACTAGTTTATCATTGTAGTGACACTGACAGCAGGGTAAATGGAAGTGTGTTGGTTTAGCGTGGGCAGTTGAGCCCTGACTCAGTGCTTAATGTGTTGCGCTTGTTTGCCTTCTGTGCTTAGATTGCATTAGCCATGTTTCGGCCTTGTAATCGATACACGTCCCATAAGGATTTATTCCCTTTGCTAACGTCCTGCAAGGATTTATTCCGCTGCCCTGGGAGAGATATGTGGTCAGAGGGGGCCGGGGACTCAAATACGCACTCTCATCGACGTGGGTGAAGATGGACGCTGTCCAGCCAGACCACCCACCGGCTTCCACTGCCGTCCATCTGGCAACGTGTCAGGTAACGCGGTGGCAATTGGTACCTGTAAGCAGCAATGGATAAAAGCATCAGATAAATAAAAACATTATAATAATAAACAACAATAATAAATAAACACATGCAAATGTAAATCAGGGTTATAAGCCAAGTATACTTGCATATACAAGGAATTTGTGCTTTGCATTTTACCCATCCTGGGGTAGGGTGCAACACAGTGTACACCCATTCAAACACACACACACACACACACACACACACACTCAGAGCGGGCACAGTAGGAGCACACACACACTCGGAGCAGTGGGCACACTAAGAGCACACACACACACTCGGAGCACACACACACACTCGGAGCAGTGGGCACACTAGGAGCACACACACACACACTAGGAGCCCACACACACACACACACACACACACTCGGAGCAGTGGGCACACTAGGAGCACACACACACCCAGAGCAGTGAGCACACTAGGAGCACACACACACACACACACACACACACTCGGAGCAGTGGGCACACTAAGAGCACACACACACAAATGAATAGTATCTGGCCCAGGTGAGACGATCAGCTGTCTGGAAGTTACCTGGTGACTAAATGAATAGTATCTGGCCCAGGTGAGACGCACAGCTGTCTGGAAGTTACCTCGTGACTAAATAAATAGTACCTGGCCCAGGTGAGACGCACAGCTGTCTGGAAGTTCCCTGGTGATGGTGCTTTCACAAGACAAACTGGTGTAGCGGGGATTTGCGATTAATACAAACAAAGGCCGTGTTTACACTAGGACTTAAGATACCTCTTAGGGGACTGGACCACAGGTGGACAGCTGAGACACATTGCTATTCACCTTTGTGTTTATCGAGCGTGTCAGGAGTCCATCTGAACAGGTGCAGAATCTCATCACTTCCTACTGTGGTCAGCGCCAACTGTTCAGCATTATTTACACTCTAAAAGATACATGTGTGTCCCAGGCCACCGCAGTAAGTGTTTTCAGTGCTTGGATCATCTGTTGCTGTTTCTCTCGAGAGACAGAGTGGGAGATTCACAATTTAGACACAAAGGGATATCCTGGTAGGCCTATAATTAAGCCTTAAGGTGCGTTTCATAGATAATAGATACCTAGGTAATTAGCAATCAACTTTATTTATATATCGCATTTCATACACAGAGGTCATTCAATGTTCTTAAACACAAGCAAACAGGAATAGCTAATAAAAACATAGAAGGGCAATAGTCAAAGAATAGTTAAAAAAATTAAGAATAATAATTAAAACACATGAAAAAACAACATAATGATTATAGTCAAGCACCCAGTGTACAGCAGCACTCTATGGAGATAGTAGTCTCAAACTGTGCGCGCACATATATATTCCCTTTCAGAGTCAAAATGGCCGCCCACAGGGCTCGATAGTTCCCCTCGTGGAGTATTAACACCCAAAATAGTTAACAATTAATGCACAAAAACTCTCTCTCTCTCTCACACACACTCTCACACACACACTCTCTCTCTCACACACACACACACACTCTCTCTCTCACTCACACGCACACAATTCATCCTTTCTGCACTAGTGGTTCTGGGTAAACATGGCATCATCGTCTCCAAATGGATACACCACCCTGTTATTGCAGAAATGGAGCGATACTCAGCTAGTGTTTTGCGTTTGGCTTGCTTAGTCCACACAGTTGCAGTCCACACTAAACAAGCTTGTGACTTGTTTATATGAAAACAAGTTTGTGACTTGTTTTGACTCCCAAACACAATTTTAATATACAGATTAATGGATACGTAGGTAATTACAAACACATGCACACATAAACAGACAAAGACAAAGAGAGAGACAGACAGAGACACACACACACACACACACTCACAAACACACACACACACACACACACACACACACACACACACACACACACACAGGCATGCAGAAACTTCCCACAGCCCATGCACACACACACACACACACACACACACACACACACAGGCATGCAGAAACTTCCCACAGCCCACGCACACACACACACACACACACACACACACACACACACACATACACACACACACACACACACACACACACACGCACACACACACACACACGCACACGCACACACACACACACACACACGCACACGCACACGCACACACACACACACACACGCACACGCACACGCACACACACACACACACACACACACTGCACGCTGCCTCCCAGTCTTTGCTCACACAGTCAGTGTTCCATCATATTGAGTTTTCTCCACTAATGAGATCAAACCAGAACAGCTACGCACTGCCTTGCTAATTGATAATTGCTTTTACAACTCAAACAGCTACAATTGCTTTCCGTCTGTCTCTCTCTCCCTCTCTCTCTCTCTCTCTCTCTCTCTCTCTCTCTCTCTATTTCTCTCTTCCTCTCTCTCTCTCTCTCTCTCTTTCTATCTCTCTCTCTCTATTTCTCTCTTCCTCTCCCTATGTATCTCTCTCTCTCTCTTCCTCTTTCTTTCTCTCTCTTCCTCTTTCCTTCTCTCTCTATCTCTCTCTTTCTCTCTCTATCTCTCTCTTTCTCTCTTTCTTTTGTGCAGCTTGCTGTTTGCAGCCAAAATGTGTCATATAATCTGCTTGAGCACTGCAATACGGAACATTACACATTCTGCTCAAGCATGTAACCAAGTTTGGAGTGTTTTCCGCATATCATCATGGCTCACAGTGTGCTTTGAACTGGTTGCCTTCTCGAGTCGCCCAAAGTGCTAATTCAGCCGGAAAAAAAATCACACTTATGGATTTTGAGCCTGAGCAGGTTCAGGCTTGCATAAGCCAGAGAGAGAGAGAGAGAGAGAGAGAGAGAGAGAGAGAGAGAGAGAGAGAGAGAGAGAGAGAGAGAGAGAGAGAGAGAGAGAGAGAGAGAGAGAGAGAGAGAGAGAGAATGCGAGTGCTAGTGGGGGTGTAGTATTAAAGGGCTGTACGCTCTTGTACGTTTGCCACTTCATACTTATCATTTATTATTCATGGAACAAGAGGAGAGACCAGCCACAAGATGGGCGCCAGTCTGAAATAGCTTGAAACTGTGCGCTCATTTGTGTGTGTAGGTGCGTGTGTGTGTGTGTGTGTGTGTGTGTGTGTGTATGTGTGTGTGTGTATGTGCGTGTGTGTGCGTGTGTGTGTGTGTGTTTGTGTGTGTGTGTGTGTGTGTGTGTGTATGTGCGTGTGTGTGTGTGTGTGTGTGCACTTCGCTACTGTTTCTCTCTACTGTTTTACAGTGAACTGAACTGAACTGAACTCAGAGGTGTGTAAGAGGCTGCAGCCTGCCTCAGCAGTAGCTCTATCTGAGTATGTTTTTATGACACTATGGCACTATGAGGCTAGTTTCACCTGCATTTCCGTATGGCTAAGCACCATCCCACTGCAATCTGATCACACACAATGCATTGCAACGCCAGGTGCATACTTAAGAGTGAGAGTGGGGTTGGTAAGGGGTATATGGCTGTGGTTCAGAGGCAGGTAGGAAAGAAGGAGGAACTCATGCTTGACAAAGACCCTGGTGGGTCGAAACGTTGCTTTATGTTTTTAACTCAATACATTTAGTTCTTCTGGGAGATTGCAGTGTGCGGACAACTACTCTTCTTTCCTTGATAAGCCACCTGGCCTCAGTGAGGTGGGATGTGCATCCAATAATTTTCAAAAGAACTCAGAGGCAGGTAACCACAGCAGAGGCAGGTAACCACAGCAGGTTGTGGCTTTATCCAACATCCAATGGCTCTGCGTGCCATATTGCGTTTAAACTATAGTTCCACCTACAACTCATCAAGTTTAAAGACATGAATTTAGTTTTTTATCATTCTTTTTTATTTATTTTTGCTCATCCTCCACCCTAACAGTATAGTTCCACTCATTAGATTTGCTGTCTAATGTTGCCAAACAATGCATAATGTCACTGAGTGAAAGAGGCTTTATGTGCACAAGAGGTTGTGTAGCTGCTCTACGTGTCCGAGTGGAAATGTCCTGTCATATCCCCAGAATACCCATCATTCGGTAAGAAATGCATAGATAGTTCAAAAGGACCTACCTGTTGTATACTTAGTGAAACTACACCATTAGTCAGAAACTAAACATAGATATGTTAGTTAGTGAAACTACACCATTAGTCAGAAACTAAACATAGATATGTTAGTTAGTAGCCTGGCTAACGTCATACCCTCATCTCAAATGAGACGGGGTCTGGGAACTAGGCATTCATTTTCTCGTGTTTGAAACGTGGTTTACGAATGCCCAGAGCGGTTTATTGGGCGCTACGAATGTTTATCAAATGCGTCTGTACGTGGCTCATAACGGCTACGGTGTGTCGTCATCGTCTTACTGCCCTCCCTCCGTTCTGTGATTGGTCCCCTAACTGAGGCGAAAATTTGCTCCATGGTATCCAGGCTGCCTAGCAGCGTGAATTAAATTGCACGCGCAAGGCAGCATGGGAAAACCCAGGCTAGTTAGTTAGTGAAACTACACCATTAGTCAGAAACTAAACATAGATATGTTAGTTAGTGAAACTACACTTTATTATTGTCCTTTAACGCTCCTAGTGCGTAGTGTGCAGGCTTTATTATTGTCCTTCAACCTACCGAAACTCCTCTTGATAAGCCACCTGGCCTCAGTGAGGTGGGATGTGCATCCAGTCATTTTCAAAAGAACTCTGAGGCAGATAACCACAGCAGGTTGTGGCTTTTCCCTGTCCAACGCCTTGATCATGAGTGCCATAGACCCTGCAATCCCACCTCCACATCTCAGAGCCTATAATAGACTCCCTCTCTCCTGATCCCTCATTTTACACTGGGGCTGTGGCGATGATGACCCATAATTCTGGGGTTTGAGTGGGGATTCTCAGGGCTGTGAGCTGGCGGGCTCGGGGGCCTGCAGTGCCCGCGCTGAGGGATGAGGAGGGGTTTTTGGGTCTGTGATGTGTTGTGTGCGTCAGCGTCATCGCTGCGGTGTGGCACGGGTCGGTGCGCCCCAGAACGCCGTGGTGCATTATGGGTTGGCATAGACCTAGTGCTCCCAGTTGCCTCATAGGCTCCCATTGATCCCTGGCTTTCTATTTATGGAAATGACAGAGAGAGAGAGAGAGAGAGAGAGAGAGAGGGAGAGAGAGAGAGAGAGAGAGAGAGAGTCTCTCTCTCTGCCTCGCTCTCTCTCCCTCTCTCTTCCTATTTCTCCCTCTCTCTCTCGTTTGGTCCTGTCTAACAGCAGCAACAAAAGTGTTGTGGGTAGAGTCGCTGGCTGCCCTGGAGGGGAGCATTATGGGAATTGTCTGATTTCAAGGCTGGTTTCACCTTCTGTGGCTGCCGAGCCAAGGCAAGGTGGATGTTGTGTCAGGAATGAGTTAGCCGCTAGTGCTTGGCGTCCTCATAGCAGGTGGAGCAGCGTTTATGCATTACAGGGGCTGTTAGCCGCTAGCGCTTAGCGTCCTCATAGAGCATGCAGGTGGAGCAGTGTTTATCCATTACAGGGGCTGTTAGCCGCTAGCGCTTGGCGTCCTCATAGAGCATGCAGGTGGACCAGCGTTTATGCATTACAGGGGCTGTTCGCCGCTAGCGCTTAGCGTCCTCATAGAGCATGCAGGTAGAGCAGCGTTTATGCATTACAGGGGCTGTTAGCCGCTTAGCGTAACCAAACACTGACCTCCCTGATGGCTTTTCTGTAGGAGCCAGTTGGCATGTTAAGACCGACATGCTGAGCTGCTTGGTCCCAGTGTATTACTGCATCTGACCAGGAAGTGGTTTTTAATGACCCAATCAAACAGTCAGTGTGATCACGGACCACCATATAAGGCTCTGTTTATTCATGACATTGATCCTGAATCGGATCTTTATCCATTTAAGACACAGCCTGTTCGCATCTGCCCAGTGTGATGTTCTCACAGTGCCCAGATAATTCTACCCAGATAGCAAAATCAGATTGGCAGATAGCGGACCGCTGGTGGTATGCCGTCGGTGGCGTGACACTTGTGGTCCGCTGTTGGGCCACCATCTCTTTAATTTTAGCTTGTCATGAATATTAAGAAAATACATGAAATGTTATTAAAATAATGTATGGAGTATAACTGAACAAATGAAAAAGATTTTAGACCAATAGTGGCAATATATTGGGCCATTTGTCTGAACCCGCCAGCGGACCGCCAGAGAACCGAAGAGGAAAACGTCAGCGGACCGCCAGCAATGGACCGACAGTGGTCCGCCAGCCTCTTGCTAGGAAGGGATTCTCCCTGGGTAATTAGCATTAGGTCCCTCTTTTCCTTGCATTTCTGTATTATTAAGTGAGCTCAGGGTGGGGATGACCACAATTGTGACATTATTTGTGATATGTATCTCGTGTGTTCATTTCGTCATTGTTTGTGTTTATGTCTTCTGGACAACATAGTATGCTCACCACAAGTACTCTGGGACAATATGGCTACCGACGTGAAAAGATAAGCTGTTGGAATGTAAGCCAAGCAATGAATGGAATGAATGGAAGATGTACCTGGCATCGAAAGATTGATCTGTAAACGCGTTTCATCCTAACGCTTTCCAGCGCTGACTGTTGTATTCCGTTTTTTATTTTTTTATTTTTATGGAATCATACAGTACCAAGGGATGATAAACTGCAGAGCCAATCCTGTTTCAGGGAACCCACAGCATGCAAAGCTGTGTCTCCATTCGCTCTATTAATGAACTGTAAGTGCTTACTTTAACAGAGCCTATATGTGTTTTAGAACAGGGGTCCCCAACCTTTTATGTACCATGGACCGGTTTGATTCCCATTTTTTTTTTCACGGACCGGTGGGGGGGGGTTGGGGGTTCCATGTTTCGTGTTGTGCATGCATTACTTGAAAAGAACTAGCTCCAGTTATGTATGAACAGTGAAGGTAACGAACTCTTAAAAATGTGAAAAACGTGAACTTGAAGAAGTGAAAATTTAACAATATGAACTATGAAAATTTAACAACTTGAAGCTACATCTATCATGTGTGAACATGCTTAACAAAATATGGTAACAAAACATGGGAACTAAACGTGCATTACGAATATAATCAGTGGGAGCCCTGTGCTTGTTTCCCTGCAACAAGAAGGTTCCATCTGGGGGTGATGGAAGACAGTGACACCCTCAGTGTGTTTGAAATGTCGATTGCGCAGTTTGGTCTTAGTTGCAGTCATTGCCGAAAACCCGGCCTCGCATAGATACGTGGTGGGAAATGGTAGCAACGTTTTCAGCGCTTTTACGGCTATCTCGGGATATTCTACTTTGGTTTTCATCCAAAAACCCGCCAGAGAGGTTTCCTCATAGCCTACACACTCTTAAGACCACCGTCATTTGCAATTTCGATCAACTGCTCTTCCTCCTGCGCTGACAAGTTAGGACTATTCGGGATATTGACAAATGGGTTGCGGACCCACTCATTGGTTTGCCGTGCATCTTTGGAGGATGGGAAGTAACGCTCAAACTCATTTGAAAGCGCAACAAGGTGATCGCGCACCAGTTGCGAGAGAAAGGGCCCTGCCTCAGTCTCTCCCAAAACCCCCACTACTGTTTGGAACATATCAAATACACCCCGATCCACTCGTCGTACCCACAAATCAAGCTTGGCTTTAAATGCAGCGACTTTATCTGCCAGTTTAAAGACAGTCGTCATTCTTCCCTGCAGTGACAGGTTGAGGTCATTAAGCAACCCGAATATGTCACACATGTAAGCGAGTTTTGACACCCAGCCCTCATCACTAAAATATGCAGCTAACGGTGACTTTTTTTCTGTAAGAAATCTCTGCAGCGGCTCTCGCAACTCAAACACTCTGGCCAGTGACCTGCAACCAAACAGCTTGGATAGCGTACCACGGTGACCCATTCACCCTCTCTAACAACTGTGCCTCAATATCCTCTGACATATCATCAATTCGCCTATGGACAGTGATTGCAGAAAGCGGTACCTGAGATATTTTTTTAGCTGCAGCCTCCCCAAGGAGTTCATTGCACATGCCTTTACCAGCAGGCAGAATTAACTCTTCATCAGTAGTAAAGGGCTTCTTAGATTTAGCAATCCGACTAGCCACTATGAGACTTTTAGCGCAGCCACGTTCACCGATGTGGTTGCTTTACGCACTAGTTTTTTGTCCTTCTTGCTCGCGTTTCTTACGCTCAAAGAACTCAAGGGGTTTGTCTTTAAGTGTAGGATGCTTGGACTCTAGATGTCGAATTAGCTTTGATGGTTTCATTGCTTCGTTTGACAACTTATCGGCAAATACCACACATAAAGGACTTGGTGCTTGCGAGTCACCGGTCTCTGCGAAACTATATTTTAAATATGACTCATCATATTTCGTATTGAATGACCCCTTCTTTTTCTTTGAGGTATCTGGCTCACCATCGTCAGTGGGTATTATTGTGAATGTGACATTATTGCGAATTAAATTGAGTTTATTTAGTTTGCATGCATTTTTTTTAAAACTCTTGTCGTAGGCTACAGCCCGGTTATGGCCCGGTGGTTGGGGACCGCTGTTTTAGAAGACTGCTCAGGAGTGTGGTCTGCATGAGAAGTGCAGCGATGTATGAATGTGTATCGAACAGGCCACAGTGCACTGACGAGTTGAGACGAGAGATCAATTCGGCCGTCTCTCCGTCACATGAATCATTTATCAGCGTAGGTCCTCTCTTCTCGGGGAGCCATCACCGTCATGCGGCGCTGTGTCATTCTCCCCCGATCCCAAACGAGCATCAATATTTATGAGCACTTGTAAATGGCTGACCTCCTCAGCTTAATGGCAGCCATGAGAGAGACATACTCGGCCAAC
>NW_027468774.1:8361811-8364311 GCF_046254945.1 Alosa pseudoharengus
CACACACATCACACACTCCACGACCCATTTGTCAATGTACACTGGCCAGGAAGGACCCTGCAGGGGTTTAGATGTGTGTGTACGAGAGAGAGGGAGGGAGAGACAGAGAGAGACGGAGAGAGACAGAGAGAGTGTTTGTGTTTATGCTTCTCTCACTGTGATGTGACATAGTATTCGAAAGTTATGTTACTGCCGAAATGTGTGTGAATGGGACATTATGACATAACTGACACATTGTAACATTTTTTCAATCGTGACGGAATCCTGAGGCAGTAACCAAACACCTGCGAACCTGGGAGATATTTATTATTAGCCAACCTGGGAGATATTTATTATTAGCCAACCTGGGAGATATTTATTATTAGCCAACCTGGGAGATACTTGCCGTGTTTTTGGTGCGGTTTTGTTAGTTTAACTATCTAAGGATAACGCTAAGCTACCGCTAACGCTAAGCTACCGGCCGATTTATATGAACATTGGTGAAAAGAACGGCGAGTGAGTTTGTGAGTGTGTATAGATGTGAGTGAGTGTGTTTGTGTGTATGTTTCTGAGTGTGCATATATATATATATATATATATATATATATATATATATATATATATATGTGTATGTGTGTGTGTATGTGTGTGAGCGTGTGTGTGTGTGTGTGTGTGCGTGTGTGTGTGTTTATATCTGATTTTTCCTCTCCCTCCTGAATAATTTATCTATTTTCTCTCTCTCCCTCTCTCTCTCTCTCTCTCTATCTCTCTCTCTCTCCCCTGCTTTGTTTTTAGAGAGGAGAGGATGGAGTAGTTTTGGTTGTTTTGATGAACAGTAACAGTGACAGTTTCCAGAGTACCTACTTTTTTTGGCTCTGTTTTCATGCAGTTTAAGTAGATTAAAAATAATCCATAATTGATAGTGGACGTTGTTATAAAATTACAAAGGAAAAGTGGAGAGGCAAAATTAATGGGCTAAGGGGTCCTCTCTCTCTTTCCTTTCCTCCCCCCTTTCTCTCTCTCTCTCTCCTCCCCCTCTTTCTTTTTCTCCTCCAAAGTGCTAGCGCTAAGTACTGCCTTTACTATCAAGAGCTAAGTGGCCGTTTTTTTGTTCCATTGTGTCCCGCAGCAAAAGCTTTTAAAGATTAAGTATGTTGAGGAACTGAAGAATTAGTGGCCTTGGCGAGCAGAAACACAAACACACACACACACACACACACACACACATACACACACAAACACACTGCCCAAACCCTCCAGATGAAATATTTGATGAGGCTGTAATTCCTCTCATCCTCACTCCCCTCTTGTCGGGATTGACTTTAGAACACAGAGAACTCTCTACGGGGGTTTGCGGAACGCAGGGATTGACTTTAGAACGCAGAGAACTCTATGGGGGTTTGCGGAACACAGGGATTGACTTTAGAACGCAGAGAACTCTCTACGGGGGTTTGCATAATGCAGGGATTGACTTTAGAACGCAGAGAACTCTCTACGGGTGTTGGCGGAACGAGTGTCATGCTGTGGCACCCTGGCCTTCATAACTCCCTCTCCTCTCCCCTCCTCCCCTCAACCCCCCTCCAGTTGCTTCCTCACTTCTCCTCTCCACTCTCCTCCTCTCCCCTCCTCACCTCTCCTCCACCTCTCCTCCCCTCCAGTTGCTTCCTAACTCTTCTCCTCTGTCCTCCTCTCCCCTCCCCTCCTCTCCTCTCTGGCATTAGCACTCTCTCCTTTCCCTCCTCTCCTCTCTCCTCCTCTTATCTCTCCTTCTCTCCTCTCCTCTCCTCCTCTCCTCTCTCCTCCTCTTATCTCTCCTTCTCTCCTCTCCTCTCCTCTTCTCTCCTCTCTCCTCTCTCCTCTTCTTATCTCTCCTCTCCTCTCCTCTCCTCTCCTCTCTCCTCCTCTTATCTCTCCTTCTCTCCTCTCCTCTCCTCTTCTCTCCTCTCCTCCTCTCCTCTCTCCTCCTCTTATCTCTCCTTCTCTCCTCTCCTCTCCTCTTCTCTCCTCTCCTCTCTCCTCCTCTCCTCTCTCCTCTCTCCTCCTCTTATCTCTCCTTCTCTCCTCTCCTCTCCTTTGCTTTAAATATACATACATTATACATATACAGCGTGTTTGCTTTAAATATACATACATTATACATATACAGTGTGTTTGCTGTATACACACATACATTATACATATACAGTGTGTTTGCTTTAAATATACATACATTATACATATACAGTGTGTTGGCTTTAAATATACATACATTATACATATACAGTGTGTTTGCTTTAAATATACATACATTATACATACTGTATACAGTGTGTTTGCTTTAAATACACATACATTATACATATACAGTGTGTTTGCTTTAAATATACATACATTATACATATACAGTGTGTTTGCTTTAAATATATACTACAATATACATATACAGTGTGTTTGCTGCATACACACATACATTATACATATACAGTGTGTTTGCTGTATACACACATACATTATACATATACAGTGTGTTTGCTGCATACAC
>NW_027468774.1:8366811-8371811 GCF_046254945.1 Alosa pseudoharengus
TGTGTGTGTTGTGCAGTCGTCCAGATGTTGTCTCTCTTGGTATGTCCCTGTTATGTTATCTGTGCAGATTTGCCTAAAAGAGAGAGAGGAGAAAGGAGGAGAGAGCGTATTTAAACAGACCAAACTAATCAAAAGTAGAGCTGTGTGAGGACCAGGGCTGGAGTCAGGTGCTGATTGCTTTTGTCTGGTCCCTCTGAAAGAATGAAATGAATTGCCATTGATTGCCTTGCTTGAAGTGGAAAACACACAGTGCCTAGCTGTAAACAAAATACAGTGATTGTTGTTGAAGTCATTTTTGGCTAAAATTTGAAAGCATTTGTGGTTAACAATAGAACTCCATTGATCTGCTGTTGTTATAATGTTGGCTTAGTTCAGTCGCAAAAGATTGAGCTCACTGTGCTATCGTTCTATTGTGAAACACCAATCTGTCATCATTAATTCTATTCATGCAGAACAAACACTCTCATTGGCCCCACTACATATTATTTTTTTATTTTATTTGTTTTTCTTCCAAATGCCATGATGGGTCATCATTTCCAACTCAAAATCCCCAGCATTACGGAACCGTGATTAATTTGTGATTTTTTTACTGTGATGACCATCGTCAACGTCTCTGTTGCCATTACGAAGTGTCCATACCAACCGTCTAGACATGAAATGATTTTCCGAAATCAGAATGCCTACCTTTGACCTGAATGATTTATGTTCCTGTACTACACAGAGTAATATCTCGCCCAGAGGAATGGAATGGATGCAATGATGGTCCATCATGACCAAGCTCCCAATGTCCTCCATTTTGATTGAAGTCGTAGAGAACAATGCTTATTTTAATGTGATTACAATAAGCCTCCATGCCAATTGTGTAGACATTAGGTGACCTATAAGATCCGGAACACTAGCTTTTGACCTTTGTGGTGACCTATAGTAGCCGGAACACTAGCTTTTGACCTTTGTGGTGACCTACAGTATTAGAGCCAGAACGCTAGCTTTTGCCCTTCGTGACGTGTCCCTGTGTGACACAGAGCAATGTCCCGTGCAGGCAGAAGAAGAGCAGGAGATGTGAATGGCGTTCAAGCCCTGTGTTCAGATGTCACTGGTGGAGGTCAACCTCTGACTTTGAGGTTGATAATCCAAAGCAATCCAATGTAACACATCACAACACAATGCAATACATATTGGTATGTAAACAAGACACGTCCGTAAGAGTGGGGCATTGTGTAGTGTGATGGATCAGTGTCTTAGCGACCTGGTGGAGCCCTGGCACTTTGAGAAGAATTAAAGAAGTGTTTAGCTCTGGTGCTCTGGTAGCAGTGAGTTAGAATTAAAGAAGCGTTTAGCTCTGGTGCTCTTGTAGCAGTGAGTCAGAATTAAAGAAGCGTTTAGCTCTGGTGCTCTTGTAGCAGTGAGTCAGAATTAAAGAAGCGTTTAGCTCTGGTGCTCTTGTAGCAGTGAGTTAGAATTAAAGAAGTGTTTAGCTCTGGTGCTCTTGTAGCCAAGAGTCAGAATTAAAGAAGCGTTTAGCTCTGGTGCTCTTGTAGCCAAGAGTCAGATTGTGCAGCCGGGCCGTTAGTTTCACCTTGTTCATTATCACCCGAATCACCCGAATCACCCGAACCCATCAGACTCCCAAGTGCCTTCCTGGTCAAATATCCTTGACCACCACTGACTGTAAGAGAGGTGTGTGTGTGTGTGTGTGTGTGCGTGCGTGCGTGTGTGTGTGTATGGCAGATGTACTGTATGGTCCTTTGATGGGCAAAACCACTGATTGTTTCACCTCATTCTGGCAAATGACCCTTGGCCACATTCAGCCACAGAACTGTAGCACCTTAACGGCCCCTTAAATTATATATTTCTGGAGGTTAATCATTAAGGGTAATTAAGGCTAATTAACAGTTTAAGGAGAAATTAAGTGGGAATTCAATAAGTCTGCTCCCAAATTAAAGGGGCCATTAGACACGTTTTAAGCTGCCTTGTGTGATTTTGGGGCTGTCTTGGTGGAGGTGTGCAGCTGAGTGTTGTTTAATGATTTCGGGAGGACTTGTGCACAGTGGGCAAAATCAATGTCACTGGAACTGCACTGGGAGCTTACTGTACATGAGTGGGCTTTTACATGTGCGTGCATTTACTCAGCATCATCATTTGTGTGTTTGTGTGTGCGTCTGCACGCAGGGTGTGTGTGTTTGTGTGTCCGTCTGCACGCAGGGTGTGTGTGTTTGTGTGTGCGTCTGCACGCAGGGTGTGTGTGTTTGTGTGTGCGTCTGCACGCAGGGTGTGTGTGTTTGTGTGTGTGTCTGTAAGAGGATGGTGTTTTAATATAGGGAACATTAAAGCTATAATGGCCAAGAATGTTGTAATCAAGATTTGTCCTAGCCACCAAGATCTGAACTCACAGACACACACACACACACACACACACACACACACACAGTAGCTCTCAGGGTAAAGCCTTATCTCTTTCAGAATTATACTTCTCCATAACAGGATACAATCATAAACAGACTTATTTAGTTTTTCTAGGAAAAAATGACAGAAAGAAAAGTAAGAAGAAAAAAGGGAAAAGCAGCAAACCCTCTTATTTGCATTAGGGAGCTTGTTCAGGTACTCTGCCCACCCACAGGATATGTCTTTGAGAGCGTTTTGAATAGCCAATCTCCTAACCACCCGCAGTTTACTTGATTTTAAGGCCGGCCACTTGAAGCTACTGTATTACCGAACGAGGAACGTGGACACACACACACACACACACACACAAACTCCATTTCCTTTTTTGCAGGTGATTGGCCATTTGCCAGTGTTCTAGGGCAGGGTCGTGGTGAGTTTATTGTGGACGTGGGGAGGTTTCCAGGCCAAGGGAAGGTGCTTATGGTTTAGCCAATTGGTTCTGCTGCCTGCAGCCTGTGTTTTCGCTAAGGAAAGCCGATCGACGACATTTCATGGTCGGTTTTCTTTTATTTGTGATACCTGCCAGAGAGAATCTCGAACAGATAACACACACACACACACACACACACACACACACACACACACACACAGACACACACACACACACACACACACACACACACACACACACACACACACACACACACACACACACACACACACACACACACACACACACACACACACACACATACAGACACACACACACACACACACACACACACACACACACACATACACACACACGCACACACACATACAGACACACACACACACACACATACAGACACACACACACACACACACATACACACACACACATACAGACACACACACACACACACACACACACACACATATACACACACACACACACACACACACACACAGAGATAGAGGGTGTTTTATCAGTCTGCAGCGTGGTGAGAGGGTTTAAGTGTTCCGTTGTGTAAGCAGGGTAACAGTGCGGAGAGGCAGTGCTGATTGTTTCTCGCTAATTTGTCAGGTGTTTCGCATCACTCAGTCGAGTTATTGCTCTGTGTGTGTGTGTGTGTGTGTGTGTGTGTGTGTGTGTGTGTGTGTGTGTGTGTGTGTGTGTGTGTGTCTGTGTGTGTGGGGCCACATGGTAGATTTGCACTTGACTCATGTTGTCGCAAATGAACTGTCATTCCTCTTAAAGTGTGAAGCACTGCAAAAGAAACCACAGCACACTGTATTCACAAAAAGGTTTTCCAGAGGTTCATCCGGTATTGAACTGACGGAGACTTTTTAGAGGTGTCTTAGCTAATGGTATTTTAGATTTACATGTAGTCTTTTTAAAGGTGTCCTAGCTAACGGCATTTTAGATTTAGACTTTTTAAAGGTGTCCTAGCTAACGGCATTTTAGATTTAGACTTTTTAAAGTTGTCCTAGCTAACGGCATTTTAGATTTAGACTTTTTAAAGTTGTCCTAGCTAACGGCATTTTAGATGTAGGCTGTGCAGAAGAAAGGGAAATGACTCTTCCTCTTATTCCCTCTTTGTTTTACATGAAGTGACCAATCAGTGATCTTTCAGCCGTCTAAATGTGCCATCAAAAGGCTCTGTAATACGCAAAGATAAAGCCGCAGTTACATAAGCAATGGTTGAGGCGTTGATATTTGTGAAGATATTTAACAAACAATATTATCTTTAAATATCACTTCTCATTTGAAACATATGAAAGGCCTTTGAAGTGTATTCAGTATCAGTTCTACATTAGCCTTTATGTAGTATCTTTATTCTGTGTAATATCATTGTTTTGTGAAACTGAAGTCTGTAGTATGTTCAGTGTGTGGGAAAGGAAGACTGGTTTAAGTGAAAGAGCAGACCTGGCAGAAAATGGCATAGATAAGGTTTGGTGCCAGGAAATGTAAGCAAAACCTAAAGAATGGCACAACCTAAAGAATGTATGAACTAGATGTACCGCAGAGCGGTACAAAATATGACCGCCGCCCAGTCCAGCACATTTTTTCCACAAAAAGAAATCACGCTGAAAGGCCTATATGATTCTAACTGTCTCACTAAATTGCATTATGCACACTTAATTCTCACTGGTATCTGCTAGACAACAAGTCCCAAAACATGATTAGTTCATAGATTTCACATGTAAAATTCATTTTATACAACCCCACCTCCATCTTGCCTGTTCATAATTCTGAGAAATTCTTGATTGTTTGTGATATGTTTATGTTATGTGTGTGGGTGTGTGTGTGTGTGAGTGTGTGTGTGTGTGCGTGCTTGTGTGTGTGCCTGCGTATGTGCCTGTGCATGGAAGCGTACATATGTCTACTGTGTGAGTATATGTCATACGTATGATTACTGTGAATGTGTGTGTGTGCGTGTGTATCTGTTTGTGCACATGTGTGCACATGAAATGGGTTAACATGACCCCTGGAGGCAAATATACGGAAAAAAAATGGTCATCCTAGGCCCTACAGTTCTCAAGATATTCACAGAGAACTGTGTCTGGCCTAACCTCCTTTCGGGGGGTCCAGTCCAGCGGGGGGGCTACAGATCAAAACGAAAAATGACGGTTCC
>NW_027468774.1:8376811-8379311 GCF_046254945.1 Alosa pseudoharengus
TGTCCTTCCTCACTGCGTGCCGTCTGATAAATACTTTGTGTAGCCAGAGGAGAACTAGCTGTTGGCCATGACATAGACTATCAGACTTTCTTATAGTGCAATCACATTCAATTCCACTTCTATGGATGGAGCCTTGTCAAAGTCTCCACTTGACTGACAGGAGTGTGTTTAGACCTAGTGAAGGCAGGTAAAACAAGTCACAGGTACCATTCATTCAATCTTTATTTATTCTCAGAAGTTCATTAAGGGTAGTCCTCATTTTCAGTGATGCAGAGATAAGACAAATCGGACAGGATCTCACTACGAGTGGACGTGGGATGGTGGTATTGGGGGGGGGGCTGAGTGGACGTGGGATGGTGGTATTGGCGGAGTGGACGCGGGATGATGGTATTAGGGATCCGGAGTGGACGTGAGATGGTGGTATTGGGGGAGTGGATGCGGGATGATGGTATTAGGGATCCGGAGTGGACGTGAGATGGTGGTATTGGGGGAGTGGACGCGGGATGATGGTATTGGGGGAGTGGACGCGGGATGATGGTATTGTGGGAGTGGACGTGGGATGGTGGTATTGGGGGAGTGGACGTGGGATGGTGGTATTGGGGGAGAGTGGACGTGAGATGGTGGTATTGGGGGAGAGTGGACGTGGGATGGTGGTATTGGTGGAGTGGACGTGGGATGGTGGTATTGGGGGGGGCTAATAAGCCACTGTGTCCACTACGAACCCCCCTCCCCTTTGACCCATGCGTATAAAGTGTGGCGTTCGTGGGGCATTTCTTGCTTGCCCATCTCAGTCAGCAGCGTTATGGAGTTGGCAGCATGGCGCCATTCGGCCCCGTAAAAGGCCATCATTTGCACCCATAGGTTTGGTGATGTAGTGATACAGTACATGCCATGCCATGGAGGGTCAAAGAGGTAAGCTTTTACCTACTGAGGGCTACTGATTGTGTGTGTGTGTGTGTGTGTGTGTGTGTGTGTGTGTGTGTGTGTGTGTGTGTGTGCCAGTGGCGGCTGGTGGTTAAAAAAATAACGGAGGAAGGAATGTCTGCTTGATTGGCGTTAGTGGCAAATGTGAGGTTGTGATGGTGTTGGTGGCATATGTGAACAATAGAGTATGTAGGCCGCCTACCCAGACACATTTATAGCAGCAGTATGTACTATGTAGCATTTTAACTGGCAATGTTGTGCAATAAATGCTGTTCTGACATTCTCGGGGGGGGGGGGGCACAATGGACTTTGTAATATAATTTAAATATATAAGTCACTTTGGATAATAGTGCTAAATTAATAAATGTAAATGTAAATAAATGTAAATTTAGGTCTGGGAAGTCAGGGAAGATATGTAGGTCTAGTTATGAAATACTGTTTTCCAGATGTGCAAAATTACGGAAAGTCTGGAGGTTTTGCTCAGTGTAATACATTGGCAGAAAAGTCTATAATAATAAAAATAGACACTTGTTTTATAAAACCATGTAACTATTTACCATTAAAAATAGACCTTAAATGTGGTTATTTGTAACATGCTATGGTTTTTAAAGCCAAATCCCTATAATTTAAAGACAGGTTGTAATAGCTAAGTGGGAATTTATGAAAGCATACTCGAAAGGCAAATGTTATTGAAGACGTCATTAAAGGAATGCATCATGGTCTGAAACATTCATTAACAATGTTACCATCCAAAGATACATTTAGAACGGTGAAAACAAGAACATAACAACAAGAACCTTATTTAACAATTGTTTAGTTAAGGCATAACTTAGATGATTATAACAACGCATAACTATCCAAAAATGTTTTATCACCAAGTGAACTGTCCACGTATGTGACAGGCCAGCAGTAGGCTATGGCTGATTGTTTTCTGTGCTAACGTTACCAGTTAGCCATGAGTAGCCTATTTGTCTGACTATGTAGCATTCAGTAGCCTACACTAGCCTTACCATCTTGTTTTGGAATATGATTTTTTGGAGCTGGTCTTCCTGCTTTGATAAACATTCATTATACATCAGTGTATTCGCAGTGTATTTGAATGTATAAAAGATTTGAGATTGTCCTCTGATTCCATTGTACAGTTTATTTTACGAGCAAACAACAAACAAGCTTTCCTTTCAACATAAGATTCGTAGACTGCAGATAACGTTCTTGAACCGTTGCCGCTAAAAACAGCACCCCCTATCGCAATTGAAAATTACTGTACGGAGGAGCTTCCTCCCTTGGCCATTGAAAACGACGTGATTCACGAGCCGCTGGGGTCCGAGGCGTTTATAATGGACTTCGATGAGGGGCTTGAGGAGGAAGCTCCTCCATACAGTAATTTTCAATAGCGATAGGGGGTGCTGTTGGCATTTTGACCTAGGGGAACGATTTTGTTCATTCAAAGTGTTAAAAATAGTAAAATTAACAGTAATTTATCAGATTAGTAATTCACTTTATATATTTTTTATTTTTCTTTGACATTTTAGGGAGGGTGTTCCTCCCTTTCCTCAATGAAGGAGCCTCCTCTGGT
>NW_027468774.1:8404311-8414311 GCF_046254945.1 Alosa pseudoharengus
TACACAACCAGCACAGACACATCAGGACTGGTCTTAGTACACAGCCAGCACAGACACATCAGGACTGGTCTTAGTACACAGCCAGCACAGATACATCAGGACTGGTCTTAGTACACAACCAGCACAGACACATCAGGACTGATGTTAGTACAGTGAGTGAGAGGGTGATTGAGTGAGGGAGTGTATGATGGAGTGTATGAGGGTGTATGAGTGAGGTGTTATGAAGAGGCAGCCTTCTTGCTAATAGTGAACTGATGAACCCCTGAGCTTTGTGTCCTGGATGTGGTAAGGCTTGCTGTGTCTTAGGCCACTCTCCCTCTTAATCTCTCTCTCTCTCTCTCTCACTCACACACACACACACACACACACACACACACACACACACACACACACACCTGCATGCAGGCGCGTAGCAAGCGTGGGGGATGTGGGTGTTATAACGTACACACTTTTGCTGGAACACGATTCTATCCCCCACACTTTTTGTCAGATTAAAATGAAAGTAAAATATGGAAATAAACGCTCCCGTAAAGAGTTGGAACCGTATCTACCGCAAACACAGAGACACAAATGACAGTTTTTGTCACAATGTAGAAATGCAGGGAGTCAAAGTGAAAGCGGCGGTGCGCGCACCAAGGCACTTGTTGTTTCTGCAGAAAGACATTTGGCTACTGTTCTCAGAGCATTATGCTTTCTCTGTCTATGATCTGCAGCTTTTCTCAAACTATGGGCCTCCTCAACAATTAACCTACTGGTCCACGTAGCCACGAAATTAAGTTATGCCCGGTGCTTCACACGTCTGATCATTTGCAGCGAGATTGAATGTATGGAACCGCGGAATGGAAAAAAAAATAAACTAGGCTAAAAGTTTCCCGAATCAGAAATAGGCCTACTTTTTTTAATTTGGTGTCATCAAGACATAGCCCAGTCAGCACACATACGTCTCCAAGACACTTGGAAAATATCTGAACAGCTTAATTACATCGTGTTCCATTTAGAACGTCTTATTTGATCTGATCAAACGTCGGCGGCATTTCACTGTCAATGTGTGTCGTAGTGCTACATCTACTGGAGATCTTAATGTCTTAAATACGATTGCTTTCCATTTAAAACATCTTATTTTGATCTTACAAACGGCGGCGTCAAGACACATTTGAGTTCTACATCTGAGAACTAAGATTTCCAGCATGTAGAACTCAAATAGAACGCTTATGAGCGCTCATGCAATGTGTGCGTCCCTGCAGCAAGTGAAACTGGAGGTAAGGTGGACTAGAAGTAACAATAGTTTAAACTACGTAGCCTAGCTTCATGTAACCATCAAAGAAAAAAGCATAGAAACTGCAAATCATAATCTTTAAATTTACATTAATGAAGCTGGCTATATGCAACGCTATTTATTTATATTCCCTTTGCATATGTTAGGGTAGACTTCAAACGTTTTTGAATTTGAGCTTACAGTTCTGTCACTATTCTGTGTCCGTGATACCTCGAAATTAGGCTGCTGTCTGTTAGGCAATTTATTGTAGCCTGCTAACCCATATACACAAAACATAATTTCTGAAATGATTTCTAGATTTATAACATGAGATATGTCTCCATGTAGGGTAGTTTCAAATAGTGAAGTGATAGCAGGTAGATCATGTAGGCCTACATGTCACATGAGCCACACATATGAGGGGCGCTGCTTCTTCTGTCCCCCCCAAACTGCATTAAAATGGTGTGTTTAGCAATCAGAATTTCAAAAAAATTTCGGGGGAGAAACTCCCGGACACCAATATAGTCTGCACCCCTCTCAGAAAATACTTACAACGTCCCTGTAGGGAGTTATTTATAATTTGGCCAGGTTGTTTCATTTTCTTATCCCACAACCCCCACACTTTTAAAAAGCTTGATACGCCTCTGTATACGTAGGCTACATACAGGCTTTCTCTCTCGGCCTCACCCTCTGTGGTCAGAATCTGTCCAATGAAGAAGTATCAGTTTGAGCTCCATAACAGTCATTAAAGAACAGAAGCGGGGGCAGTGAGCGGCCATATCATAATTATAAAAAGCCCCGCTTCTTTTCTAATTACCTCGGCTGGAATTGGAAATGCAGATAGCCACACGGTCGCCACACTTTCCCCTGTCACGGAGGAGGGGAGGGGTAGAAAATGAAGGGGGTGGAATAAGTAAGAGAGAGAGGGAGGGGGTGGTAGGAGTGTTGATGAGAGGTTGCCACTCAGAGAGAGAGAGAGAGAGAGAGAGAGAGAGGGAGAATAATGTAAGGGACAAAAGCAAAACATGATCAAAATCCCTATATTATTTATTTTTGTAGTACCTTACTTCATTGTCTTCTGAGTACTGTCTATACATGCGCATCCTCCAACTGCCCTTATTGCCCCTATAGTAGGCAAACAAAAGACAGACATGTATAATCAATAGACACCAGCTCTAGCTCTCTGCACTGATAGTTGGACCTTCAGAGCAATTAGAAGCTACCCCACTGCTGTACAGTACATACTAGGACATTTTCTGAATGCAATTTTGTTTATAGGCATATGGTGAATTGTTTACATGTGTGTGTGTGTTTTTGTACTGTGAAAATGCAGAAACCGTACAGTTTCCGTGGTCCAAAAACCATGATGCAAACTAAACCATGATACTAAACCATGATGCATACTAAACCATGATGCATACTAAACCATAATGCATACTAAACCATGATACTAAACCATGATGCATACTAAACCATGATGCATACTAAACCATAATGCATACTAAACCATAATGCATGCTAAACCGTGGGCACATCGTTTCACTGCATCCCTAGTATACATACTGTAGTATTGTATTGCTTTTATTGTCCATGTCCATACCTACTTCAGTCATGAATTAGAGGAAGAAAGAAGAGATTGGAGGGAGGAGAGGAGAAAAGAAGAGATGAGAGGCTTTAAGGAGAGGGAGAAAGAAGGGAGAGAGAGAGAAGAGTGATGGATGAAGGGAAGAACACGGAGATGGAGGGATGGAGCGGAGTGTGGGTGTTGCTGAAGAGGTGGAGGGATAGAGGGATGGAGCGGAGCGTGGGTGTTGCTGAAGAGGTGGCCGCTAGTAAATTGATGGCGGTCTGCACATGTCCTCTCAGACAGACACACATTCCGTGTGGTGCATTCGTTTTTTCTTTAATGCTTCATTTCTTCCTTCGTTTCCGAGAGGAGGAAACTGCCCTGGTCTCGGACACACAGCACCCTTGATTAGATTAGCCCTGCACTCCTGACAGCTAACATGACACACATGACGTGTGTGTGTGTGTGTGTGTGTGTGTGTGTGTGTGTGTGTGTGTGTGTGTGTGTGTGTGTGTGTGCGTGCGTGCGCGCGTGGATAACCTGATTCGTTCCAGGATCATAGTTATGTTGGTTTGCCTTGTTGCCTGTTCCCTTCTCTTTGAGTAGATTTCTTTCTCTACATGCTATTGAAATAGCCTGGACATGTATGTGATCATGCTTTTGAAATAGCCTTGACATGTATGTGCTCATGCTGGACATGTATGTGCTCATGCTATTGAAATAGCTTGGACATGTATGTGCTCATGCTATTGAAATAGCCTGGACATTTATGTGCTCATGCTATTGAAATAGCTTGGACATGTATGTGCTCATGCTATTGAAATAGCTTGGACATGTATGTGCTCATGCTATTGAAATAGCCTGGACATGTATGTGCTCATGCTATTGAAATAGCTTGGACATGTATGTGCTCATGCTGGACATGTATGTGCATGCTTTTGAAATAGCCTGGACATGTATGTGCTCATGCTATTGAAATAGCTTGGACATGTATGTGCTCATGCTGGACATGTATGTGCATGCTATTGAAATAGCCTGGACATGTATGTGCTCATGCTATTGAAACAGCTTGGACATGTATGTGCTCATGCTATTGAAACAGCTTGGACATGTATGTGCTCATGCTGGACATGTATGTGCATGCTATTGAAATAGCCTATTTCTTGAATAGGATCACTGGACATGTTGTTGTGCTTGTTTTCTATTGCTCTAACTGTCACCGCTCAACATGGAAGAGACTCTCAGTATGTGTCAGTGTTGCTCTGACTGGGACAAACACAGCCTTCAATCTTCCTTAACGGAGAATTCCGGTGTGATATTGACCTAAAGTGTGTTGAAACATGATACCGAGTGTGAACGTATGTCTCATAGCTCATCTCGGCTTGTCCCCTGCACTCCGAAATCTGGCGCTAGTTATTTGATGCTACCAACAGGTTTTCAAAGGGGGTGCCTTGGGCATCGGCCTAGCAATGCAAATAAATCACTGTTTTACACCATATATGAGGCTCAAAGTAGCTCCACACTTCAATGGTAGACTTCCGAGGGCCCTGACATTTAAAACTAGACATTGAGAACTTTGAAAAAGCACTGGTAGTTTATTTACAAGACGATTTATACAGACAGTACCTTCAGGAAGTTTACCGTTCGCCGCCATCTTGAATTTAGTCACGATAAATCGAGCGACTAGTACGAATGAACAGGTATGATAAGGGATCAGATTCCATAAATAATTCCGTGGAAATGTATGGTTTCCAGTTGCTTCCAGTAGCAGCAACTGAAATCCATGAATGAACACGCCATCACCATCAGCTCTTCCCTTTCCTACTCATCACCATCAGCTCTTCCCTTTCCTACTCATCACCATCAGCTCTTCCCTTTCCTACTCATCACCATCAGCTCTTCCCTAAAATGCTCAGTGCATTCCTACTCATCCTGACTGTGTAAAGCACGGCTTGGACAGATTATGCTAAACTAGCAAGGGTAGTGAATACAGTATTGTGCACTGAAAAAGCCCCATGAAAATCCACACGTTTTTTAAACATCTCTAATGACCCAGGCTAATGACTAAATGATACACTGTTGGAGCAGTGCACAGACAGTACGTGATGTCAGTTCTTCATTTATCAATTAGTTCAATTCAAGAGGATGCAAATTAAGTTGCCCCTCCCCCCACCCGCCTCTGCAGACCTCTTTTGGGTCCGTTCCTATTAAGCTTTGGCCATCTTCACAGCCACGATCCTGCTCTGATGAAGCGCTTCTGACCAATCACGTTAAGGCTCAGTGGGCTTTCTGGCGTTGCCATGGCACTGGCAGCGGGCCAGGAGCCAATGGATGCGCTCGCTGGGCTCGGCGAGGCCGGCTGTGGTGTGTGGCGGTGTGAAATTGGTGTGTTTTTCTCTTAGAGAGAGAAGGGGAGGGTCGGCGTGGTAATTAGACCAGTGTCTCCGTCCTCTCAGGGCAGAGCCGCTGTAATCTCATTACGGCTCACCTAGCAACGCCAGACGCCTGTCAGTCACCACGCACAAACTCACTCACCTAGCAACGCCAGACACCTGTCAGTCACCACGCACAAACTCACTCACCTAGCAACGCCAGACACCTGTCAGTCACCACGCACAAACTCACTCACCTAGCAATGCCAGATGCCTGTCAGTCACCACGCACAAACTCACTCACCTAGCAATGCCAGACGCCTGTCAATCACCACGCACAAACTCACTCATCTACTGTAGCAATGCCAGACGCATGTCAATCACCACGCACAAACTCACTCATCTACTGTAGCAACGCCAGACGCATGTCAATCACCCACTCACTCATCCACTCACTCACCCACTCACCTAACAACACCAGATTCCTGTCAATCACCACTCACTCACTCACTCACTCACTCACTCACCTAGCAACGCCAGATGCCTGTCAATCGCCACTCACTCACTCACTCACTCACTCACTCACTCAATTACCTAGCAACGCCAGATGCCTGTCAATCACCACTCACTCACCTAGCAACGCCAGACGCCTGTCAATCACTACTCACTCACTCACTTGCTAACTCACTCACACACTCACTCACTCACTCACCCACTCACACACACACCCACTCACTCACACACACACACACACACACTCACTCACTCACCATCTTGGCTACACCACCACTTTATGTTCAGACCAGCCAAATAAAGTTGTACAGACCAATTAAGGAATCACAAGGAATGTGTATTCCTCTATATGGGAACTGAACTGATATATGTTTCACTATATATAAACACACACTCAGTTCTCCTTACTTCATTAGGCTTTGGCCAATGCCTGACAATCACCCACTCACTCCCTCACTCTCTCACTCTCTCTCACCTAGCATCACCATACGCCTGTCAATCACCCACTCACTCACTCACTCACTCACTCAATCTCTCACTCAATCACTAACTCACTCACTCACACACACACACTCAATCACTCACACACACACACACACACACACACACTCACTCACTCACTCACTCACACACACACACACTCACTCACTCACCGTCTTGCCTACACCACCACTCTCTCTCTCTCCCTCTCACTTTCTTTTTCTCTCTCACTCTTTTTTCTTCTTACTCTCTCTCTCTCTGTCTCTTTCTCTCTCTCTCTCTCTCTTTCTTCACCTAGATCTCAATTCAATTAAATTCAAATTAGCTTTATTGGCATGACAAAAAACATTGTGTTGCCAAAGCTTACACATGTGGTATGATTGTACAGATTTAAACAAAAAATCAAAATAATGGTACAAACAATAATAAAAATGTATACTAATTAGTCAAAATAATACAGTGAAATGTAGTAAATGATCTCCATATATCTTATTGCTTCTTGAATATTATGTTTCTTTTCACAATTAATGAGTTGATGTCCAGACCAGCCAAATAAAGTTGTACAGACCAATTAAGGAAGCTGTCATGGAAGCTAATCACAAGGAATGTGTATTCCTCTATATGGGAACTGAACTGATATATGTTTCACTATATATAAACACACACTCAGTTCCCCTTACTTCATTAGGCCTGGGCCAAGTGCAGTGATTGATTGTGCTATTGCTTGATTAGAGAAGAGAAGTGTAGTGTGAGTGTGAGTAATGCTCTGCTCACCCACACCGAGCTGCCTCCAACCCAACTGCAGAGAGAGAGAGAGAGAGAGTGTGTGTGTGTGTGTCTATGTGTGTGTCTGTGTGTGTGTGTGTGTGTGTGTGTGTGTCTGTGTTTGCGGTGCTCCTACAGGTTTAATTGGTCCTAATAAGCGACCTGAGGAACACAGCTTTGGGACGTATGTTTGATGCGATTGGGGGGTGAGCCCGTACCCAGAGCTTGTTACCTCACACTCTCTCTCTCTCTCTCTCTCTCTCTCTCTCTCTCTCTCTCTCTCTCTCTCTCTCTCTCTCTCTCTCTCTCTCTCTGCGTCCAGTAAACATGCAGGCCTCAGCATCACAGTTATCCTGCCCTAGTAATTGAGTCTGCTGACGCAACCTGACAACCCTCTAGGCTCTAGTTCTCTCTCTCTTTCTCTCCCTCCATCTTTCTCTCTCCATCTCTCCAGCTCTCTCTCTCTCTCTTTATCTCTCTCCATCTCTCCACCTCTCCAGCTCTCTCTCCATCTCTCTCTCTCTCCATCTTTTCATCTCACTCTCTGTCTCTCAGTGTCCCTCCATTTATCTCACTCTATTCCTTCACATCTCTCTCTCTGTCTCTCTGCCTTCATTAGGGGGCTCTAAAATAAAGTAGTGCAGCCATTTGTTTTGTGTGTGTGTGGGTGTGTGTGTGTGTGTGTGTGTGTGTGTGTGTATTTGTGTGTGTGTGTGTGTGTGTGTGTGTGGGTGTGTGTGTGTGTGTGTGTGTGTGTGTGTATTTGTGTGTGTGTGTGTGTGTGTGTGTGTGTGTGTGTGTGTGTGTGTGTGTGTGTGTGTGTGTGTGTGTGTAAGCATGCTTTAAACCACACATTGTATGGATAAAGAGTAGTGGGACAGGAAGCACAAATGAACAGAGACAGAGACAGATGGTATAAATCTTGTACAACATCAATCTTCCATCCCTTTAAGCTCGGGATCTGGGTTGTGTGGGGTGTCATCATCATGAGCAGCTGATATGTGTGTGTGTGTGTGAGTGTGTGTGTGTGTGTGTGTGTGTGTGTGTGTGTGTGTGTGTGTGTGTGTGTGTGTGTGTACTTATGTGTGTGTTATGTCATCTCAAACCTTTGGTGTCATCTTCATGAGCAGGCAGTAGTCTCTGCAGGCTTGTTACTGTTACTATGAAATAGCCTGCAAACATACAAGTCTCTGTCGAGTATTAACTAAATATTAACTAAATCTGGACAGATGTCTCAACTCCGTAGAGAAACCTTGTATGACTGAGCTTCAGCTAGACATGGTTTATTTGTTTGGCTGTGTGTGTGTGTGTGTGTGTGTGTGTGTGTGTGTGTGTGCACAGCTAGACATGGTCTATTTTTTTGGCTGTGTTCGGTGTGTGTGTGTGTGTGTGTG
The DNA here is from genome assembly GCF_046254945.1 of Alosa pseudoharengus. Lineage (NCBI taxonomy): Eukaryota > Metazoa > Chordata > Actinopteri > Clupeiformes > Clupeidae > Alosa > Alosa pseudoharengus. The sequence continues at coordinate 8,412,658 of NW_027468774.1, forward strand.
TCTGTGTGTGTGTGTGTGTGTGTGTGTGTGTGTGTGTGTGCAGCTAGCCAGGGTTTATTTGTTTGGCTGTGTTCGGTTGTGCATATTGATAATTACAGCAGTGCCCTAAAGATGAAAAGTGGCCAGACTGGTTGTGGTCAGTAGCCAGTAGGCTAACTGGAACCTTCCGAGCACTTACAGTAAATACCCGAGGAGTTGTGTGGAGTCGGCAGTTTTCCCTCTTTCTTTCTTTCTTTTTTTTCTTTCTTTCTCTTTTTCTCTGTTCCCTCCGTTGTCTTGCTGCCACTGTGCAATCCCCAAATCCCCAATCAATTGCTGTTAGGGCTCAACTCCCTGTAATCAGCCCACAAACTGGGCATTTCCATTCATCTGCATTACGATGGAGTTTCTGGCAAGTAATAGGCATTTCCAAATAATGGACCTGCAATTTATGTAGACTAAATGCTGTGCTCGAACACAAATGCATACACACACACACACACACACACACACACACACACACACACACACACACACACACACACACACAGGGAGAGAGAGAGAGAGACAAGCTGTGCATACACATTTTTATGAATAGATAAATTGGAAGCAGTGATGTCCTTTAGCAGTAGAAAATGTTAAAACATATGAAGTTAAATGAACTTCCCGCATGCCAGGACACGTATCACATCCCCCCAACCCCCTTACCCACATCCCCCAACCCCCATCCCCCTTACCCACATCCCCAACCCACATCCCCCCTACCCACATCCCCAACCCCCATCCCCCAACCCCCATCCCCCCTACTCACATCCCCAACCCACATCCCCCCTAAACACATCCCCCCAACCCCCACCCCCCCTACCCACATCCCCCCTAAACACATCCCCCCTAAACACATCCCCCCCTAAACACATCCCCCAACCCACATCCCCCCTACCCACATCCCCCCTAAACACATCCCCCAACCCACATCCACCCTACCCACATCCCCCCTAAACACATCCCCCAACCCACATCCCCCCTAAACACATCCCCCCTACCCACATCCCTAATGACTGGTCATCAAGTGGCATTTTATTTGAGACTGAGAGTGTAGTGCTTTCCAGTAAGTCACTTCGGACGCCTCAGGGGTTTCAATAGATTGTTTGTTTTATTCCAGTATAGCATTTCTTTCTCTCGATAAATAACCTCAAAAAGAGAGAGAGAGAGAGAGAGAGAGAGAGAAAGTGATGAAGTGAGAGGGAATGAACAGAGGAGAGGAGTGAACAGACAGAGAACAGTGCACATCCTCTCCTTCTCTCCTTCTCTCCTTCTCTCCTTTCTTTTATCCGACCAGAGGTGGCCATCCTGTCAGCAGAACAATCGGTGCCCCGACAGGAAGTTGGCCACGACAGGAAGTAGCATACACGCAGCTGTCACAAAAGTCCCCTGTGAGTAATGGCCCTATACTCAAACTCACACAAGCACACACACACACACACACACACACATACACACACAACACACACACTTACACCCATTCAACCCCCTATGAGTCAGTGTGTGTGTGTGTGTGTGTGTGTGTGTGTGTGTGTGTGCGTGTGTGTGTGTGTGTGTGTGTGTGTATGTGTGTGTGTGTGTGTGTGTGTGTGTGTGTGTGTGTGTGTGTGTGTGTGTGTGTGTATGTGTGTGT
>NW_027468774.1:8446811-8454311 GCF_046254945.1 Alosa pseudoharengus
CAACAAAAGACCTAACCAATATAACACAGGCAATGATAAAACGTTAAAAGATAATAATAATAACTAGATAAAGACTTATGCTTGTGAAGGAGCTCCGCCAGCTCAAATGTTCTCAGGGCTAATAGCAATAGATGCTATGTAATCTAGAAAGGGTGTGTAGGTTTTATGGGAGGTGTTTAGGGAAGCTCTTAAGGAGAAACACATTTTCTCCAGTTTCACACCTTGTAACATCTCCCATATCCATCCATCAGGAGTGGGTGGTGATGCGTGCTTCTATTTTAAAAGGCTAAGACGTCTTGCCAATAAAGCTGTAAACGCCACCACACGTTGAACCAGAGCTCATCATTAGGGATGGAGGAGGCCACTTTAGGCCCCAGGAAAGACACTCACTACTAATACAAACATGTGTGTGTGTGTGTGTGTGTGTGTGTGTGTGTGTGTGTGTGTGTGTGTGTGTGTATGTGTGTGTATGTGCGTGTGTGCATGCATGTGCGTGCGTGTGTGTGCGTGTGCATGCGTATATGTGTGTGTGTGTGCGTGTGTGTGTGTGCGTGTATGTGCGTGCGTGCATGCGTGTGCGTGTGCGTGTGTGTGTGTGTGTGTGCGTGCGTGTGTGTGTGTGTGTGTGTGTGTGTATGCGTGTGAACCTCTCCAAGGTCCTCATATCTCCTGCTGAACTGTGGGCAGTCCTGACGGCACCTGGGGCATGTGAAGTGGCTGAGCATTTTGGGAATAGCATCCCTTTCCCTTCTCTTATATCTCATGGTGTGTGTGTGTGTGTGTGTGTGTGTGTGTGTGTGTGTGTGTGTGTGTGTGTGTTCCCACGTGGAGGCTCTGTGTGTTATCTGCTGGAGCCGAGCCCATGGAGGAGTGTGTGTTATCTGCGTATGCGTTCGCTCCACAGACACAAAGACGAGCACATGGAGGAGGAAGTGTGTGTTATCTGCGTATGCGTTCGCTCCAGAGACACAAAGGCGGCTGGGAGTCTAGATAGCGTCGCCCCTCACACACACAGCCTTATCCTCCACCTCTCCATCTCCCATGTAGCACCTCACACACACACAGCCTCATCCACCACCTCTCCATCTCCCATGTAGCATCTCACACACACACAGCCTCATCCACCACCTCTCCATCACCCATATAGCATCTCACACACACACAGCCTCATCCACCACCTCTCCATCTCCCATGTAGCATCTCACACATGCAGACTTTCCTCCAGCCGATACTGTTCCAGGAGACCAGGAGAGTCCCACAGAGTAGCAGGACCACACAACAGACCCCGTCCAGCAGACCCCGTCCAGACCAGATTAGACACAACAGACCCCGTCCAGCCCAGATTAGACACAACAGACCCCGTCCAGCCCAGATTAGACACAACAGACCCCGTCCAGTCCAGATTAGACACAACAGACCCCGTCCAGACCAGATTAGATACAACAGACCCCGTCCAGTCCAGATTAGACACAACAGACCCCGTCCAGCAGACCCCGTCCAGACCAGATTAGACACAACAGACCCCGTCCAGCCCAGATTAGACACAACAGACCCCGTCCAGTCCAGATTAGACACAACAGACACCGTCCAGACCAGATTAGACACAACAGACCCCGTCCAGCAGACCCCGTCCAGACCAGATTAGACACAACAGACCCCGTCTAGTCCAGATTAGACACAACAGACCCCGTCCAGCAGACCCCGTCCAGACCAGATTAGACACAACAGACCCCGTCCAGCCCAGATTAGACACAACAGACCCCGTCCAGCAGACCCCGTCCAGACCAGATTAGACACAACAGACCCCGTCCAGCCCAGATTAGACACAACAGACCCCATCCAGCAGACCCCGTCCAGACCAGATTAGACACAACAGACCCCGTCCAGACCAGATTAGACACAACAGACCCCGTCTAGTCCAGATTAGACACAACAGACCCCGTCCAGCAGACCCCGTCCAGACCAGATTAGACACAACAGACCCCGTCCAGCCCAGATTAGACACAACAGACCCCGTCCAGTCCAGATTAGACACAACAGACACCGTCCAGACCAGATTAGACACAACAGACCCCGTCCAGCAGACCCCGTCCAGCCCAGATTAGACACAACAGACCCCTTCCAGACCAGATTAGACACAACAGACCCCGTCCAGACCAGATTAGACACAACAGACCCCGTCTAGTCCAGATTAGACACAACAGACCCCGTCCAGCAGACCCCGTCCAGACCAGATTAGACACAACAGACCCCGTCCAGCCCAGATTAGACACAACAGACCCCGTCCAGCAGACCCCGTCCAGACCAGATTAGACACAACAGACCCCTTCCAGACCAGATTAGACACAACAGACCCCGTCTAGTCCAGATTAGACACAACAGACCCCGTCCAGTCCAGATTAGACACAACAGACACCGTCCAGACCAGATTAGACACAACAGACCCCGTCCAGCAGACCCCGTCCAGCCCAGATTAGACACAACAGACCCCTTCCAGACCAGATTAGACACAACAGACCCCGTCTAGTCCAGATTAGACACAACAGACCCCGTCCAGTCCAGATTAGGCTGCGGTCTGCTGCGGAGGTTGGGGGGTATCTGGAAGAACGCAGGTTCCCAGAAGGAGGGCTTGTCCATTAAAAGATGCTTTCAAATGTGATTCCAAACTCATTTTTGCAGATGCATCTCAGTCCTGCTGAAATTGGATTTGTGTGTGTGTGTGTTGTGCATCACTCACAACAACAACGTCACAAAAGATATTTGGAGCAATGATTTTAGATAATCGTAGCGCCGACTATGTGCAAGCTTTGTTTGGAGCCCTGCTACGTGAGTTGAAAGCGAAACTGTTTGGTTTGCAAGCTTGTGATTCTACATATACAATACACAACCACCCATCCATAGAGGTTAGTGATGGATAGACACTCAAATCTGATTCAGTCACTTGCAAACAGGTTGGACAGTCATCGAAAAATATCTGATTTGAGAAACAAATTGGATTCGCCTGCAGTCTGAACAAAGACAAAGCGCATGTTAAAGTTGAAGTTAAAGTTGACTGATATTTAGCAGACGCTTTTATCGAAAGGCAAAGCACATGTTAAAGTTAAAGTTGACTGATATTTAGCAGACGCTTTTATCGAAAGGCAAAGCACATGTTAAAGTTAAAGTTGACTGATATTTAGCAGACCCATTTATCCAAAGACAAAGTGCATGTTAAAGTTGAAGTTAAAGTTGAAATATTTCGCCCACATCTCGTCCTCTGGCTCAGTGTCCTGTTTCAGGCCCACATCTCGTCTCTCTGGGGTCAAGCAGGGGTTCTGGAATCATTAACTTTTTAACACTTATTTTGCTTCCATATTGATTTGAGATTAAGGTCAGTTTCCTGTTGTGATTCAGGTCTGTTTCCTGTATTGATGTCGATGGTGTGTTTCTTGTACTGATGTAGTCTAAGTCTAAGTCAAAGATTTGTTTTCTGTGGTAATGTTGAGTCTAAGGTTTGTTTCCTGTGGTAATGTTGAGTATAATATTTGTTTCCTGTGGTAATGTTGAGTATAAAATTTGTTTCCTTTAGTGATGTTGAGTCTAATGTCTGTTTCCTGCGGTGACTAGTGTGAGTGTATGGTTTGTTTCCTGCGGTGACTAGTGTGAGTGTAAGGTTTGTTTCCTGCGGTGACTAGTGTGAGTGTATGGTTTGTTTCCTGCGGTGACTAGTGTGAGTGTAAGGTTTGTTTCCTGCGGTGACTAGTGTGAGTGTAAGGTTTGTTTCCTGCGGTGATCGTGGGAGTGTAAGGTTTGTTTCCTGCATTGATCGTGGTCTTGACAGTGTGCTGCAGCTGTTTGGTTTCTGCAGAGGTCACTCCAGACACTACCTGCAGATGTATGTTCTGAAGGCAGAATGTGATCATCTGTGTTGCTGCATCGCCTTCCAGCTCTGAAACGACAGGCACACAGTCATTAAAAAAGCCCAGTCAATTACAGTAGAGAGGTACACACACACACACACACACACATCCACAGAATGACTGTTAATTGGGAAAAAGGAAAAGAAAGAAGTAATGACAGCATATGCAACACACAAAGAAAGGGGGATGAGAGAATGAAAGAGACGAACAAATGAATCATGACAGTAAAGACAGAGTGGAGAAAAGCGAGAGGTGATTTCACAGCGATTAAGATTCTGACAGGCAGCGTTCAGAAACGTGGGAGTTTACTTAAAAAATGTCACGAGCCGATCTGCCAATAACTGGGGCTTAGTCCTCCCAGGCCAAATGAATTGCAAATGCCAGAGCTTTAATGACCTTTAATCGATAGCTTCGTTGCCACAGCTGTGACCAGGGAGACTCCTGGAAATGACTCGGAGCTCGTGGTCCTCCATGCGACATCATCATAAGTGCCTATTAACCATTTTGATGTGAAGTCGCTATAGGCGTCCATGAGCAATGCCTGACAGAAATGCTCACAGAGCTCTGCAGTAGTCTCGCTGGTCCCACCTGTCTTTAGCAGCTATTTTTAGCCTCAGCCAATCCTACGACAGCGAGAAGGCACAGAAAGTGAAGTGACATTCTATTTTGACATGAAGCCAATTTGCATTTCAGAGCGAGTGAGCTAAAAATACAGCTTCAGTTCTTCTCTCTCTCTACAGTCAACTAAAAAATAAACCCGTAAAAGCAAGTTTTTTTGCGTGTGGCATTGATCGTAAGTGTCAGCAGTTGAAGTTAAAGGTGGGAAAGATGAGGTGTTCCGACAGGAGTACGGTATTCCCAGGAGAGGATTACGAATCAGAACAACCTCTCAGATTTAGCACGACTCGCCTGCAAACACACCTGCAGCTGCTAAGGCCGCTTAAATGCACTATATGAAACACAAACACATACTGGCAGAATGTTGTCAACTGATTCCTGGGCTGATCACTGAATGTAATCTCACATGGATATTATGTCTACACAGATTATATTAGACAGACAGACAGACAGATAAATAGATTAAATTGCTGGTAAGAGCAATGGCCTTCCCACATATAGCTGCTTATTCTTGAACAGATCTGATCTAAATCGGCTGCTGTTCAAGAATAGGCAACTGTATATGGGAAGGCCATCGCTGTTATGTCTATGTCTATTTTTATTATGTGAAAATTCTTATTTTATATTGGAATGGTGGTCGATGCTGTCACACAGATCATGAAATCTGCAGCATTGAGATTTGTGAGTGTGTGTGTGTGTGTGTGTGTGTGCGTGTGTGTGCGCTGGTATTTCAGGAACATATTTCTTCTCTCTATGCCTCTCTCACTTCCCTGCTCTCCTACTCACAGGCTCTTTATCTCCAAACTTTGTATCTCCTGTTCGCCGGGTGATTGACAGCTTCAGTATGTCAGCCCGTCGACCGCTAGGAGACGTGCAACAAAGACACCGGGCGTCTCCTAGCCTCATCTGACCTCTTCTGGGGGAGACCAAGATATTTCCGTTCCAGATCGAAACGTCCTTCATCCGTGACATTTATCAGGAAAAAGTGTGGCCGCACTCTGGAAGCAGGGATGACCCTCTGAAGCTGTGAAATAAATCAATCCTCCTCAGCGTGCAGCCCCCAGAGGCTAGCTAGCGCCCATGCTAACCTGCTGTGATCCATCACAGCGGATGGGAGTTCCACGTGTGCTTAAGGTTAGCTAGCGTCCGGGCTAACTTGCTGTGGTGCGTCACAGCGATGGCAATCCCACATGTGCTTAGGGCTAGTTAGTGTCGGTGCTAACCTGCTGTGGTGCGTCACACCGAAGCCAATCCCACATGTGCTTAGGGCTAGTTAGTGTCGGTGCTAACCTGCTGTGGTGCGTCACAGCGATGGCAATCCCACATGTGCTTAGGGCTAGTTAGTGTCGGTGCTAACCTGCTGTGGTGCGTCACAGCGATGGCAATCCCACATGTGCTTAGGGCTAGCTATGACCCGTTCCAATGCTAACCTGCTGGGGTGCAGTCTCACATGTGCTTAAGGCTAGCTATGACCCGTTCCAATGCTAACCTGCTGGGGTCCGTCAGTGGATGGCAGTCCCACATGTGCTTAAGGTTACTCCCCTGTGTTTGATGTGATGGTATGGAATCAAAATTGCAAGAAGTCGCCCCGAGGACCCAGAATGCTTTACAGAGAGAGAGAGAGAGAGAGAGAGAGAGAGAGAGAGAGAGAGAGAGAGATGCTCTCGAGGGATTCTCTGCACTATGCATAACCCAATGCGCCCTGCAGGCATATCTGTCTTAGGAATGCATAATAACCACCGGGGCTCTCAGGAATACATGCATGCAGGAGGCCCAAGCCCTAGGCCTTGTGTGCGTCTGTTCTGTCTGTGTTCAGGTGACCCATTGTACACCTCAACAAACAATTATGCTCTCAATTGCTCTTTCACCATGTATGTACCCTAGCCTGGGTGTTCCCATGCTGCCTTGCGCGCGATTTGATTCACGCTGCCTGGAGACCATGGAGCAAATTTTCGCCTGAGATAGGAGACCAATCACAGAACAAGGGGGAAAGCAAGACGATGATGAGCTATGCACAGACGCATTTGATAGACATCCGTGGCACCCAATAAACGGATCTGGGCATTTTTTTCAAATACGAGAAAATTAACGTTTGGTTCCCAGACCACGTCTCATTGAGAAGTGGTGACGCTAGCCAGGCTATATGTACCCCTCTGATGGTCATAAGTCTACTTCTCTGATGGTCATGAGTCTACTTTTCTGATGGTCATACAGTAAGTCTGCTTCTCTGATGGTTTTAGATGGTCATTTGTAAATCATTGTGCCACCATAACACAATATTCTGTAGATATTCCTGAAGAAGAGACCTGTTACTTATCTTATTAGGATGAAATTCCTTACGTGCCTCGTGCTGCTGCATTGCGTATGAAAAGGGATTGAAAACGTGACTGAGTGTGTAGCCCTGTGGGGAGAGTCCTCTTTGTTATGAGCACACAAGCCAGATGCACTCGCTCACAGCTCAGGTACTCTGTAGCATAACAATGTGGTTACAATGTGGTTAGCAGCACAGGCTTTCCTTGAGATGTCTGTTGGATGGAGGTCTTTGTGGACCCAAAGGAAAGGAAATGGAATAAAGTAGAAGGCAATTGCATTATTTTGGTTTTGATACCCCACACACGATGATCATGTCCATTTAGACTCAGCCATACATTTTTGTGAATGCACTAACACAGGAGTCCATACATGTAAAAACCTGGACTGAGCTCTTGTGAGCAGCACATGAGAGAGACCGTCTCCTGACCGGCTTGCTGCTTGTGAGCAGCACATGAGAGAGACCATCTCCTGACCAGCTTGCTGCTTGTGAGCAGCACATGAGAGAGACCATCTCCTGACCGGCCTGCTGCTTGTGAGCAGCACATGAGAGAGACCATCTCCTGACCGGCCTGCTGCTTGTGAGCAGCACATGAGAGAGACCATCTCCTGACCGGCTTGCTGCTTGTGAGCAGCACATGAGAGAGACCATCTCCTGACCGGCTTGCTGCTT
>NW_027468774.1:8459311-8464311 GCF_046254945.1 Alosa pseudoharengus
ACTACAATTCCCAATGGAGTCGCTTAAAGCAGAGCATAGATTCGCATAAGAGCACAACTGTTAAGTGTAGCATGTTAATTAGGAACAAGGCTGCTGTTTGATAAAGTTCACGTCCTGAGAGAGAGACTTTAATCTTGTGTGTATTAACATATATCTCCTCCAGATCTCATGTATATTCATCCGTGGAGAGGGTGTGTCAGTCTAGATCAAGTCTGATTGAGATAGCTGTCATATCAAAGCTGGATCACAGTTGGGCGCCAAAGAGGGGGCTTCTCCGTCGCTTCCCCGAATCCAATCAGGCACAGTGATCTGTGTGATGAGCGGCCAGGCCGAGACATTATTAATATGAAGATGGCAAAGGAGAAACATCTAGAAGAAAGCAAGGGGGCTGGAGTCTCGCCCTCTCTCTCTCTCTCTCTCTCTCTCTCTCTCTCTCTCTTTCTCTCTCTCTCTCTCTCTCTCTCTCACACTCTCTTCCATACTACCACTGTAATTAATACTTTTAATTAGTGGCTGATTTGATGATGAGAGGCAGCAGCACAAAGCCTTGCGTCCCTCACTGCTTCCTCTGCAGCCCTCTGATCCTCTGCTTGTCTGCATCCACAGTCAGCTGTGTGTCTGTGTGTGTGTGTGTGTGTGTGTGTGTGCGTGCGTGCGTGCGTGCGTGTGCGTGTCTGAGAGAGACGTGTGTTCTTGTGTGTGTGAGTGTGTGTGTGTGTATGTCACCCGGCTTTGTGCAACACAGCTGTCCAACCTTTGTGCTATAGGCCCATTCCCTTCATGCAAACACACACACACACACAAACACACACTGATAGGGTATTATATCCTTGTCCTGCTTTGATCTGCACACACAGGTGTCACACTCTCCCGCGTCCACTTTCAAAGACTTCGCAAGGGAAGGAGGCGGATTTCTTTGAAGATGGCCAATTAGCTGGTGTGTGTGTGTGTGTGTGTGTGTGTGTGTGTGTGTGTGTGTATGTGTGTGTGTGTTTGTCATGTCTCTGTGTGTCACACAGTGGGTGGAAAAATAAGGACATTTCAGTGTTTGAATGGACGGATGACAACAATCAACCACATCAGCTTTCGACATCAGTGTTCCGTGAAGGAGATGTAACTGCCACTTGTCAGTTGTTGAGCGTATGTGTGTGTGTGTGTGTGTGTGTGCGTGTGTGTGTGTGAGACAGCAACAAAACAGCAATTCTAGTTGAACTGAGCTGGAAATGGGTTTTAATGCCCCATTTGGATATGGAGGAAAGGCTCTCTCGCTGGAGGAACCGAAAAGTGATTTGAGTGAAACGTCACACTTGGGTGCTCACGCCTAGCATGGGTGACCTTCAGGAGACGAGCCCATTGTGATGGGGCACGGAGAGGCTTCAGGAGACGAGCCCATTGTGATGGGGCAGGGAGAGACTGGCGCTCTCAAATCAGACTGGGCCTTTAATTACGCACATTCACACACAGATGACAGGGAACTGATGGAGAAAGCGGTCAACTCTGAAGTGAGCCAGATCAGAGCCTTTTCAAAACCCTGTCAAACCCACATCAGAGCCGTATCAGGGCCATATCAGAGCCATATCAGAGCCATATCAGGGCCATATCAGAGCCATATCAGTGCCTTATCTGAGGTAGATCTGGGCCCTGTCGAGTCAGTTGCTAAGTAGGATTGCTGCATAGACATCATCTGCAATAAACTATTGAAGCTGTATGCACTAGTCTTACACAATGCAGGTCATTCAAGTAACACTGGATACAGCACTGTTATTGCATTATGTATTTGTGTGTGTGTGTGGCAAGGTATGTACATGTCCCCAATCCTCCCACTGGCCTTGAGAGAGAGATGACCCTTCACCCTTCACCTCTTGCCCTCTCCTGTCCTCTCCTCTCCTCTCCCCCCTCCTTTCTTCTCCTCTCCTCTCCTCTCCCCCTCCTTTCTTCTCCTCTCCTACCCCCTCCTCTCCTCTCCTCTCCTCTCCTCTCCTCTCTTCTCCTCTACTCTCTTCTCCTCTCCTCCCCCCTCCTCTCCTCTCCTATCCCCTTCTCCTCTCCTCTCTCCTCTCCTATCCTCTCTTCTCCTCTCCCCTCCTCTCCTCTCCTCTCCTCTCCTCTCCCTCCCACCCAAGAGATGTCCACCCTGCACAGGGCTACTGCTTGACCTCTGACCTCCTGTCTGAGTGTGGAGAGTTCCATGGAGACGAGGCGAAGCCCCTGCTGTCATCCTCAGAGACCAACCCCCCCCCCCCCCTCTCTCTCTCTCTCTCTCTCTCTCGTTTGGAATGGTCTCCCAGCATGCATCAGTGTACTCCTGCCCTGCTTTAAGAGTGATGAGGGCTTAGTACGCTGGGAGCAGTGGGGAATGACCAGTGTGGCGGTCTTACAGGTCAGAGATGGAGTCTGGAGCCAGGGAATGAGTAAGAGGGCTTATGATGAAATACACACACAGGTGACCGCAGCCAGGGAATGAGTGAGAGGGCTTATGATGAAATACACACACAGGTGACCGCAGCCCAGTGGCCACTCTTCCTGTGGGGTAAAGCCCCGTGGTTATACCCCCGGGGTAAATCCAGCGGGAATAGAGCTTCCTGCTGGACGCAGGTTGTCCAAAAGCTCACACGTCCCTCCACTGCACAATGGAAGTCATCTTATATAAAGCTCTCTGTGGGTTAGCCATTGTGGACGGATAGTGGTTGTATTACGTATAGCCCCACAGTGGCTGCTGGCTGTTGTTGGACGTGTATGAAGTAGGCCTACTGTGGCCATTGTCTGTTGCTGAGTGTGTGATGATGAATTATAGCAGCACAGTTATTCTTAGTTTTAGAAATTATGAGGGCGAGAGAGTCATCAGAGGAACGAAAATGCACTTCTAAAATCGATGGTTCTGCTCCATGATTATGATTCGCTCATTCACGTTCCATACCATTGTAAAGCCCAACACAGCCCTTCACTTTGACTGTATTTCATTGCGTATTACTGCACCAGAGTAGGTTCATTGTTTATTTGTTGTTTTTTATTTGACCAGAGATTGGTCTCTAATTTGCTTTATTTTTTGGCTGCAGTTTTGGAAGAGAGTTTTTTGTCATGTTCAGCACTGAGCAGCGAGAGCTGAAATGAAGTGAGATGATCAGCGCAACATGGCGTTAGCGCAACATAGCATTAGCGCAACATAGCGTTAGCGCAACATGAAGCTAGCACTGTGTGTTTACACTCGCAGTAGTTAAATGATTTTGCTCAATATGTTCAAACCCAACCAACCACACTGATGCAAATCGTCGCCTAGAGGTGTGTGTGAGTTTGTGTGTGTGTGTGTGTGTGTGTGTGTGTGTGTGTGTGTACACATGCATGTAAATGTGCATGTATCTATGAATGTATGTGTGTGTGCATGTATTTGTGTGTGTGTGTGTGTGTCAGTAGTTAACCCTTTGGGGAACTAAAAAGTGACAGGCAGTGTTGAGTATAAACACACACACACACACACACACACACACACACACACACACACACACACACACACACACACACACACACACACAAGAGCAGCCCCAGGAGCAGTGTGTCAGTGCTCTGTAAACAGTGCTCAGTGCTCGGTGTGTGTTTGTGTGCAGGGACTGTTGAGCTTAAAGACACACCAGGGCAGCAGCCCCAGGAGAGTAGCATACCCCCCAGCCCAGAGCTCTCTCTCCCCCACCACACACCTCCTCTCTCTCCCCCACCACACACCTCCTCTCTGGGCTCTCTCTCCCCCACCACACACCTCCTCTCTGGGCTCTCTCTCCCCCACCACACACCTCCTCTCTGGGCTCTCTCTCCCCACCACACACCTCCTCTCTCTCCCCCACCACACGCCTCCTCTCCCCCACCACACACCTCCTCTCTGGGCTCTCTCTCCCCCACCACACACCTCCTCTCTGGGCTCTCTCTCCCCACCACACACCTCCTCTCTCTCCCCCACCACACGCCTCCTCTCCCCCACCACACACCTCCTCTCTGGGCTCTCTCTCCCCACCACACACCTCCTCTCTCTCCCCCACCACAGGCCTCCTCTCTCTCCCCCACCACACACCTTATCTCTGGGCTCCTCATGCCTTCCTCTCATGAATGGGGCTGATTGGGAATCACCAAGACGGGATGGAGTGATTGATTAGATTAGATGAACTTAATTGTCCCAGAAGGGAACGTTGTCGTGGGCATACAGTGCTACACACAGCTGCTCACCTCACAAAACACACACACACCAGTTCAACGCCATATACTGTACTGTACCACATAACAGACAGCAGGAATAAAGCACAGTACGCACAGCACACACAGGCTGTGTACAGGAATGGAACATAGTAAGCACAGCACACACAGGCTGTGTACAGGAATGGAACACAGTACGCACAGCACACACAGGCTGTGTACAGGAATGGAACATAGTAAGCACAGCACACACAGGCCGTGTACAGGAATGGAACATAGTAAGCACAGCACACACAGGCTGTGTACAGGAATGGAACACCTGAAGCACTGTTGGAACCATGACAAGGAGAAAGTGTTTTCCATAACACCTGACTGAGAACGTAGACTGTGGGACAGATAGCAGTCTATAACAATTTAGATTGTGTGAGCCTGCATGGCTTGCTGATAAATGTTGAGTGTTGATAGTATAATGCCTGATTGCAATCCATGACTCTGTGATTGATGTTGTGTACTGATAGAAATAGCTGGCTGAAGTCTTTGAGTCCCTGAGAGATGTATATTGTAAAGGCAATGGCTGATGGAACCTGCCTTACAGATACCACGTCTGACTGCTGACTGAAAGCTTAGCCTGCAAGCATATGAGAGAGAGAGAGAGATAAAAAAGAGAGGGAGAGAGAGTGAGAGAGATAGAGAGGGAGAGAGAGAGAGATAGAGAGGGAGAGAGACAGAGGAAGAGACGGATAGAGAGAGGGAAAGAAGTGATAGAGGCAGGGATTGAGGGAGGAAGAGGAAGAGAGAGGGGGAAGAGCATGCTGCTGCTG
>NW_027468774.1:8466811-8469311 GCF_046254945.1 Alosa pseudoharengus
GCCTCCAGAAATGTTTGTTTATACTTTCACTCACTCACTCACGCACACTTTGACTTCAGTTAAACACAATTCTTATTCATTCGACTAAATATAATTAGCTCATGTTTAGTAGCGTGGCATTTTCTTTAATCAAACAGTTTTCTCTTATCACAATCCCTCATGCCTGAGTCGACTGTGATACGTAGTATTGAAATGCTAAAGCCAAATGGCTCGTGACAAGAGTTTCATGTTTCACCCTCTCATACTCTCACTCTTTATTTCATTATTATGCTTCAGTGACTCAAGATAATACTTCACATTTTGAACAAAGTTTCAACTGTAACATTGTTTTGCTTAAAAGTTAAAACAGCTAGTAATTTAAGACCAGGGAGTTGTTTGTGTCAGATTGGGGATGTATTTGATGGCTACATGAATAGAATGAATTGAACATTAAGATACATGGATATAATAAATCAATTTTGAGAGAATAAGTCGTAGGTTATCAAACAGGCCACCACAAAACACAGATAAACACTGAACTTTTGGAGAAGCACCTAATTGGCTAATCCATGAGAAGCATCATTTTATTGACTAATCCATGAGAAGCATCCCCTTATTGGCTAATCCAAGAGAAGCATCCCCTTATTGGCCAATCCAAGAGAAGCATCACTTTATTGGCTAATCCATGAGAAGCATCACCTTATTGGCTAATCCATGAGATGCTATGGGTACGTATTAGTTAAAAGATGTGGCCATGATTATATATTATATGGCTTATTATCACACTACGTCATCATCATCTCATGTCTAACTCTGATGGAGGATCCTAATCAGAGGAAAAGAGCAGCTGCAGCATACGAGTCGACTCAGTTCATAAATCTTACATTTGGACTGAAGACGAGTTCAGGGGCCGGATCAAAGCTGGGCCAAATCCAGGTCAAAGCTGGGCCAAATCCAGGTCAAAGCTGGGCCAACTTTAGTTCCTCCATGCGTCAGCCGCTGTGCACTTGACCTGTGTGTGTCCTCCCCTGTGTCCTTGGCCTGAGTGTGTGTCCTCCCCTGTGTCCTTGGCCTGAGTGTGTGTCCTTCCCTGTGTCCTTGGCCTGAGTGTGTGTCCTTCCCTGTGTCCTTGGCCTGAGTGTGTGTCCTTCCCTGTGTCCTTGGCCTGAGTGTGTGTCCTCCCCCAGTGCTGGGCCACAGCTGAATGATCCC
Source organism: Alosa pseudoharengus (assembly GCF_046254945.1). Lineage (NCBI taxonomy): Eukaryota > Metazoa > Chordata > Actinopteri > Clupeiformes > Clupeidae > Alosa > Alosa pseudoharengus. The sequence goes on from NW_027468774.1 coordinate 8,468,003, forward strand.
CGGACCTGAATGGGCCTGATAATGAGATGCAGCACAAGTTAAAGCTCAATTGGCCTTCTGTCCTAAAACCCAGCAGGCACGCTCATGTCTCCACTAGCCTCCTCGCCTCAACTCGCCTCCTTGCCTCCTTGCCTCGCCCGTCCTCCTACGCTGCGCTCCCTTTGTGTGTGTGTGTGTGTGTGTGCATGTGTGTGTGTGCGGGTGTGCGCGTGCGTGTGTGTGTGTGTGTGTGTGTGTGTGTGTGTGTGTGTGTGTGTGTGTGTGTGTGTGTGTGTGTATGTGTGCGTGCGTGCGTGCGTGCGTGCGTGTGTGTGTGTGTGTGTGTGTGTCTTTTCTTCTCTAAAGTACACCAATCCTCTTAGAGCGAACAGGGCCACTTTGTATCTCGCTCCTTGTGAGGTCTGCAGATATCAGGCAAACTTAGTCAATCCAATTTCCTTTTCTCATGTCAGAAAGCAGAGAGGGGAAGTCATTGTGCACATCTGATGTGTGTCCATGGGAATTTGATTGTTTGTGCTTTTGTACGCCTGTGTGTGTGTGTGTGTGTGTGTGTGTTTGATGTTGTTCCCAGTAGGACACAGATCAATGCCATAAATCTCAGACTATTGAGCGAGGAGCTTCTGCTTTAATTGCTTGCTCGTTAGCGGGTTTGTTTAAAAATACGGACTGTTGTTCGTTACCCAGGGGACACAAGCCTGCGTCCAATAAGCCCCCTGTTCCAGAGGTCCACTGGCACAGAACCCTGGGCACACACTGGGCTTCCCATTGGCTACAGATAGACCAGCAGAGCTCTGATTACAGCTATAGTCCAGCTAGCCTTGAAAGCTAATGGTGTTAGTAATTAATCATACAGTGCATGGGCTCTCTTATAGAAGTCAATGCAGGCACAAGATGTGCTTATAGGATGGAGCAGAGGTGTTGTAAAGCATAATGTTTATGTGATTATATCTATTTAATTTAGCAGATGCAAATATAACAATACGATAGTTAAAATAAGCAATAAACAAAAGGTTGGTAGGACAACAATAAGGATGGTAATGATAACAATAATGACAATAGGGTAGCAACAGCCTAGGTGATGATAAATACACAAATCATAACTCATTAAGAACCACTTAATTAACGAAGTGTAAGCTGAAGAGACCCCTATTAATGTGTAATATGTAATGTGTAATGTTATGTGAAATACATCATATGATTTCACAGTCCAGTTGTCAGCCCTTCTTACCTGGTTATAATGAGCCAAAGCAACGGGCCTATAGGCAACCAACTAAGCTATGTATTCATGTAGCAGTTTTTAAATCAACAA
>NW_027468774.1:8474311-8486811 GCF_046254945.1 Alosa pseudoharengus
GAACAATCTGTTTTAGAGCTTAATAATCCTGACCTGTGAAAACAGTTGTGTTGATGGGGACTGATGTGGATATGTTGTCCATTTTCTTATATCTATTCAATCATGTCTGGTCTATTATTAGGCCTACCTCTTTTCAATCCATTATTATTAGATATTTTTTTTGTAAAGAAATAGGCGTACATCTATCCCTTATGTTGTGCCAACATATTTAATTCACCTGCATATAGGCTAGAGTAGACTAGATAGAGGATTATTGACATCTGCTGTTGTCAGTGTGCAGGCTATCCCTTAAAGGCAGTTTAAAGGGATAACCAAAGTGCAGTTTCCTACCCAAAGCTATAAGTTGCTAGGTCGGAAATTGTCCAGAGAAGGCCGCTCAGACAATGACAGAAGTGTTCGTCATGTTATTTTTTACAGTCTATGGTTATGAGTTGATGTGCCATCAAAATGTTTTTGGAGACGTAATGTTAAGGTCGAATCACTTTAGCTGATGAGCTCTCACCCTTCGCTGCCGTTCGATGTTTTGCTGAATATTGTGTAGCCTACCTGTAGGTCGGTCGTTGGCACCTTTATTTGTGACCGACATGTAAGTGCCTGCTTTGCAGGTCAGGCACTCAGCTTCATGTTGATATCGACCGAGACAAAAACATGGAAATGTTTTAATTCGTCAGTGAACTTACACTAAACAAGGAAGTTTGCGCTATTGAGGTGACTGACTGACCAATTAAATGTTTGAGATTACTATCGACCAATGACGGTAGCTAAGGTCAGGCTCAACACCCTACACTTTCCACTCAATGCAAAGCGAACTGTAGGGGGAGGGCGTGACTAGTATGTGAATGAAAGACATAGATATGTAGCCTATCCATGAATGAAACATGAATGAAAGAGAAAGCAATGCAAATTCGCTGTAAACACGTTTGAGGCTAGAATAAACAAAATCCCGGACGACTTTGAAATTCCGCCCGGACACATTTTTAGGTTTCAAAAAGAGGACATGTCCGGGCAAAAGAGGACGTCTGGTCACCCTACTTAAATACTGCATGGAGTAGACTACTACTCTCTGTTTGACTGGAACATTTCATGCTATTGTGAGTTGATGGCATTGAGCCTGAAATAGTAGGATCCAAAGCTAGCTCCATGTGATCCAAAGCTAGCTCCATATAATCCAAAGCTAGCTCCATGTGATCCAAAGCTAGCTCCATATGATCCAAAGCTAGCTCCATATGATTGCTATCCTGTATTATTCTGCAGTGTAAATGACACAAAAGGATTATTTCTGTCATTGTGGTTGTCATTACGTCGGACTTTAATAATGGCATTCAGTCACCCTGGCCATGGCACGACTGGCTGGGGCACCTGCACCGTACCCAGGTTCGATTTCCGCCCCGTGGTCCTTTCCGGATCCCACCCCGACTCTCTCTCCCACTTACTTCCTGTCATTATCCACTGCCCTATCTCATTAAAAGGCATAAAAAGCCCAAACAATGTTCTTTAAAAATATAATAATTGCTTTCATTACGAAATTGTCACTGTTGGTAGTTTTTTGTATTTCGATTTGTATCCTCAGACTTTTCAGAGTTTTTAATGCGTCAAGTTAATGAGTGTAACATTTTCCATTTCTGTAAACAACTTCAAATGTCACAGACAGACAGTAAAAAAAATAAAAATGATTTACAACAATGCTCTTAATGAGGAAATTAGATAAAATATGGCCTTTCTGAAGTTGGAAAAGTTAGTGGAAAGGTTTCATCAGGCATCTGTAATGATGAAGTCAGAGAAGCCACAGCCTGAATGTATATATGCACACACACACACACACACACAGACACACACACACACACACACACACACACACACACACACACACACACACATATACATGCACATGCACGAATACACACACATTCAGCCTGAATGGGAATACTCGGTCCCTTCATTGAATCTGTTTCCGTCTACTTTCAGAACTCTCAAAGCTAAACCACAGCACTTTGAAATGAACACCACGCACACACGTGCACACACACACACACACACACACCAGAGCTATTGATCGGAGCGGAGTGCAAGCGAGCGAGGAGTGGAGTGGATGGAATGTTATTGGAGCTTGGAGCGCTTTTTAATTTAGAGGCCGGAGCGGCCGCTCTGTTCCACTCCATTTTCGCTCCGATACCGCAACATCGCTCCGATACCGCAACATCGCTCCGATACCGCAATATCGCTCCGATACCGCAATTTCGCTCCGATACCGCCTCAGACCACGAGTCTGAGGCATGCCCACATCCACCCAGAATGTATTTCTTCCTAATAAAACCAAGACCGTTAAATTTTGAAGATATTGACTATAGTAAGTTTGTTGATGGGGATGGAGTTCGCTAAATATTTTGGAAAGGAAACTGATACGTGTACTATTCTTACAAAACAACTAGATACTAACAATGTAGAGCAAGAACAACCATGTGACCATCCCACTGACCTCTTTAGTTTTAGGCTGATGTGTATCGACGTTGCCAAGCTTGTTCGTTGTTGCACTGTATCTTTTAAAATAAATGTTCTATGAGTGATCTACATTGAAGTGGAGCGTGGAGCGACATTGAGCGGCGCGACCTGGCGTGAATTTGAGCGGAGGAGCGGCCGAGTAAACAGCCACCTGAGCGAGGAGCGGCCGAGTAAACAGCCACCTGAGCGAGGAGCGGGATATTCGCACCGCTCAGCTCCGCTCACTACCTCTGACATACACACACACACACACACACACACACACACACACGCACGCACACACACCCACAACCACACCCACACACACGCAAACACACCCACACACACACACACACACACACACACACACACACAAACACACACACACACACACACCGCTTTCCCATTTTCACCACTGAGCTTTTGTCCGGCTGCAGTATTGTCTCCCACTGATGTTCTCTGCTCCACACCTGGCTGTTGGAAAATGGAACTGGTTAAAAATCACCTCTCCTCCTCTCCTCTCCTCCTCTCCTCTCCTCCTCCCTCTGTTTTTTATTTCCAGGGTCAGCACCTCCTTCTGTTTTACCTGTGCATTAGTCCGAGGGTGTTTGGCCGGAGACAGTGCGCTAATGGATCACACAAAAGCCAGGCCCAATCCTCACAAAAGGCCCAGGTGCTTTTGTCTGGAGAGGTGCTAGCGTCTGGCTTCATGTGAAAAGCACTGGAGTCACATTCACGATCACAAACACACAAAAGACAGAGAGAGGAGGAAAAAAAGAGAAATGGGAAAAGTGTTAACGCACCACATTTTGTTTTTCAAGCCCCAACACCTACGGGTGTCATTTGGGTTTGGTCTACGCTTATGTGTGTGTGTGTGTGTGTGTGTGTGTGTGTGTGTGTGTGTGTGTGTGTGTGTGTGTCTACGCGTGTGTGTGTGTGTGTGTGTGTGTGTGTGTGTGTGTGTCTACGCGCGTGTGTGTGTGTGTTTGTGTGTGTTTTTGTGTGCCTCTTCTGTATTCTCCTTCCTGCTCCCTGCCAAAACACACACACACACACACACACACACACACACACACACACACACACACACACTCCTCCCTCTTCCGCTGTCTCCTCTATATCTGTTGGGTTGATGAGCCAAGCGAGGTGTTTAAAAGCAGAGGAAGGAAGGAGAGCACATTTATTTAAATTAGGCTTTTGTTGAGCTTTATCAGGAGCAGATGGGCTCAGGCTCTTAGTCTGTCTGTGTGTGTGTGTGTGTGTGTGTGTGTGTGTGTGTGTGTGTGTGTGTGTGTGTGTGTGTGTGAGTGTGTGTGTGTGTGAGAATGTGTGTGTGTGTGTGTGTGTGTGTGTGTGTGTGTGTGTGTCTGCCTGTGTGTGTTTGACAGCAGCATGATGATGATGAAGTGAAGACCTTGGGTTTCTCATAGCCAGCCACCCGGCTACTCTTCTCTCCTCCTTCCTCTCCTCTTCCACTCCGTCCCTCTCTCCCTGTGCCCCCCCATTCAGCTGTGCCCCCCCATTTAGCTGTGCCCCCTCCCCCCATTCAGCTGTGCCCCCCCCTCACTCATTCAGCTGTGCCCCCCCTCACTCATTCAGCTGTGCCCCCCCATTTAGCTGTGCCCCCTCCCCCCATTCAGCTGTGTCCCCCCCCCCTCACTCATTCAGCTGTGCCCCCCCTCACTCATTCAGCTGTGCCCCCCCATTTAGCTGTGCCCCCTCCCCCCATTCAGCTGTGCCCCCCCTCACTCATTCAGCTGTGCCCCCCCCTCACTCATTCAGCTGTGCCCCCCCCCTCACTCATTCAGCTGTGCCCCCCCCATTTAGCTGTGCCCCCTCCCCCCATTCAGCTGTGTCCCCCCCCCCTCACTCATTCAGCTGTGCCCCCCCTCACTCATTCAGCTGTGCCCCCCCATTTAGCTGTGCCCCCTCCCCCCATTCAGCTGTGCCCCCCCTCACTCATTCAGCTGTGCCCCCCCCTCACTCATTCAGCTGTGCCCCCCCCCTCACTCATTCAGCTGTGCCCCCCCCATTTAGCTGTGCCCCCTCCCCCCATTCAGCTGTGTCCCCCCCCCCTCACTCATTCAGCTGTGCCCCCCCCTCACTCATTCAGCTGTGCCCCCCCCCCCCTCACTCATTCAGCTGTGGTCTCTCATATGATGCTTCCTTCTTTCTCTCTCATCCTGAAACACCTCCTTCTCTCTCCCCATCTCTCCTCCATCCTGAAACACCTCCTTCTCTCTCCCCATCTCTCCTCCATCCTGAAACACCTCCTTCTCTCTCCCCATCTCTCCTTTTTACTCTACCATTCTTCTCTCTCTCTCTTCCTTTTTTTCTCTATCTCTGTCTCCCTCTCTCTCGCTTTCCCTCATCCTTTCATCCAAACATCTCTACAGATTCCTTTCTCCATCTCCAGTGCTGAACATGGCTGCCTGCCTGTGCAGTTTGGAGTAGGATGCTGGAATGCCATCTCCAGGACGTGCTGGGGGAAATGAGAGAGCAGTAATCCACAGGCTCAGGCACAGAGTGGCTGCACTAGCACATCTGGACACTCACTGCAGCTCCAAGCCATCAAAACTAGTTTGTGTGTGTATGTGTGTGTGTGTGTGTGTGTGTGTATGTGTGTGTGTGTGTGTGTGTGTGTCTGTGTGTGCGTGTGTGTGTGTGTGGTGCTGTTATCGCTCAGGTCGTGTCCTCTGCTACCCTGTAAAGACTCCGGCAGTAGGGGTGGGCGGATCGATCTAAATATCGATAGTATCGATGCCAACACTGGTATTGGTATTTGATCGATACAACTGTAATTGAATCGATATTTTAATTTAAATATCTCTTCTCTACGTTCACTAGTTGCTTGTGTCTTCCACCTCTACAATCCTGAGCGAACGCTGCTTTCACATCTTGCCCACTTTGCTCCTCCTCCCCCTCCTGCTGCTCTGCTGTGATTCGTTGTTGTGTAGTCACGTGACTCACTGACACAACGCGCAGAGGAGCAGCGAGGCTGATAGCACATTGAATGAGAGATCAGGATGGCCGAGAGGAAAAGAAGTGTTGTGTGGAGCTATTTTACGGCACTAATGATAGTACTGCAACTTGTGATACGTGTAAAAAGAGCATTCGATACTGTGGCAACACTACAACCTATACAAACACTTAAAAACACATGTCAAGGAAAATGCTGAGCTACAAAAACGAAGAAATGAGGAGGGAAATCCATCCACTTCCAGACCCCCGGCACAGAGACAGAGTTCGTTGGGAGAGTCATTTCAGAGAGGCAGAGAATACCCAGGTAGCTTGTAAGAGTAGGCTAATATTATGTTAGCATGTCATATCCTGTCGTCAGTTAGTGTGATTGCTCAAGAATAAGACATCGCGAAGCTGAGAGCAACCTGACGAACTTTAATTCTTACATTTAGACTTAGGCTGTATTCACTTATCCTGCGCGCCCCTCTAACATTAGATTACATTTGTGCAACTTGTGCACTTGTTATTTAGGCCTACAGCCTAACGGTGTGCTAATATAATGTCCATTGTCTAGCATGGCAAAAACCTTTGAGCTGTTGTCTAAGATAACAACTGGCTCGTCCATATGCTTGCATATAGGCTATCATGCACTCCTGATTGCTTCCATCTAGTCAAGCATGTCCATCATTACCGCATATATTGATAAACTAGAAAATAAACATGAATGTTGTTGAGCAATCACACATATTTTGTTGTAGGCCTAGTATAGATCAGACGTTCAAATAATATATGCAGCCCATTGAAACGTGTTATCTATAAACATAGTATTTTTTGCTCATGTGACCTGCTATATTTAGGCTAAATTAAAACCAGAAAAAAGGGAGAGATTTTTGTTATTCGTTATTTATTTATTTTTTAAAAAGGCTGTAAATTTGGTTTGCATTTATTCTACAGTGCCTAATAACTAATAATTCTGTGCACTTCAATACATTAATAAAAACATATTGCCTAAAGAATTGATCATTCATTCACCTCAGAAATAATGACATCCTGCTCTCCCCTACACAAAAGTATTTAGTGAAAAAAGTAGTGAAAAAAGTATCGTATTGGTATCGGTATCGGCAATACGGACCCTATATGTATTTGGTATCGGATCGATACCAAATTTTGCAGTATCGCCCACCACTATCCGGCAGGGCTGCTCTCATATCTAAACACTCCTCTGTAGTTTCCCTCCGCAGTCGAGAGATAGACACCCCTAGTACTTACTCAGATTTGACGGTCACACACACACACACACACACACACACACACACACACACACTCTCACACACTGTTTGGGTTTTACTCCTGGAAGAACCAGTGAAAGAACTGAAAAAAAAAAAATCTAATCCCCTCAGATAAATGCTTGTTTTGAAGGCGCTACACAGAATCATTTTTACTGAGAGGGTGGATGCTGGCTGTGTTCTTGTTGTTCTACAGACATTGCACTTTAGGGGAAAGAGTAATTTGAAGAACTATGTTTTTTAATACCAAAAGCAAGTGAGTTTGGGTGGTTATCCTTGGATTTACTGGATCACTTCCTCTAAAAGTTTCAAAGTTTTCTGCAGTGCAGTGGAAGCTAAAACATTAATATAAAAGTAGATATATTTATTATTCAAATACAAATAAAACCATGTTATATCCATGTTCATCCATTAGCCTTTGCAAAAGGGCTAATCACTAAATTGAGACAATTAGAGGAAATTTCGCAAAGGACTCTTAACCTCTGGGCCTGAACTACTTTATGCCTGGAAATAGAAATACCGCTAATGGATCGACCTTCATGAACCCAGATGAGCAATAAGACGTAGCACTGCGCTAGCATCAGTGGCAGCCTTGGTGGGCTACTGGAACAGCCTGCTAATGCTAACGCTAATCCATCAGGGCTGTCTTAGCCTTGGGCATCTGCTGTAATTGTATTATATTTCAAGGCGTGTCTCTGGCATGAGTTAGGGCCTATAAAGGAAGGACTGTTTACTGTAGCAGTTCTCTGTGTGCACACTGTGCCGATATTAATGCCAGTCTCCTGGTGTATAAATAAACAAAAATAGATAAAATAATAAATAATACAAAATAAGGAACAGCTCTCACTGGAGGGCTCATCTCATTTAGGGCAGGAGGAAAGCTGTCAGGCCCCCCAAAAAACTGCTGAGTCATCGACAGAAAGTCCTCCTCCCTACATCCAGGAATTACATTTGCTTTTCAGCATGTCAGTCAAACAAAATTATGACATAATCTGCCCAGGGATCTTTAATAAAAGTTTACTGAGGCCAACTTCCAGATCACTGGCATGGCCCTGATTTGGCTCCTAGTCGGCCCTCCTCTCTCAGGAAGACTAAAGCTCTGCTTTGATGGCTGCCCCGGTGGGTGGTAATCCAGCATGAAATATGGATCTCCACTGTAGTGAGTCTGTGTGGGCAGTGCAATCAGAATAATATTTCCTGTTGAAATGGACCCTATTTATGAGGTGGCCTCCTCCTCCTTGCGTATTCAAAGCACGTCACACAGTATGGGGTGGAGAGCAGAGCAGGGGTCCTATTTCCTGGCCCTCGAGAACAATGTTTACGCTGCATGGGACACCCTGACATTGTGACATACCATCGTTCTGTGTGCGTGTGCGTGTGCGTGTGCATGTGCATGTGCACGTGCACGTATGCGTGTGTGTGTGTGCGTGTGATCTGGCTGCTATACCAATGAGTTTGTGTGTGTGCGTGTGTGTGTGCGTGTGATCTGGCTGCTATACCAATGAGTTTGTGTGTGTGTGTGTGTGTGTGTGCGTGTGATCTGGCTGCTATACCAATGAGTTTGGCTCTCTGATGGCATGGCCAGGCTCCAGGGTCATTATCTGGCGGGTTGGGGTTGGGTTGTGCCATGGAGATCCTGCCATGGAGAGGCTAAAGAGTGGAAGGGTGTGTGAGAGATGCTGGGGTGTGTGAGATGCTGGTGTGTGTGAGCATGGAGCATCTGGGATGGAGAGGTGTGATGTGGTGTGGTGTGGTGCGGTGCGGTGTCTTGTGGTGTGGTGAGAGCAGAGCCTAAGGGGTTCATGGTGTGTGCAGTAGTACTATAGACTTCTTAAGTGTGTAGCTGACTAGACCTGCCACTGTGGTGTGTATGCGTTGCCATAGCAATGAGCCTTGCAACCATGTCGTAGTCTTCGTCTTTGATATTGTAGTCAAGGTGAGGGCAGTGCAGGGTTATCACCCCCAGGTCAGATGGGTGGGGGGCAGTGCAGGTCAGATGGGTGGGGGGCAGTGCAGGGTTATCAGCCCCAGGTCAGATGGGTTGGGGGCAGTGCAGGGTTATCACCCCTAGGTCAGATGGGTGCTTGGGTGGCGGCTCTCCCCCTTCACCACAGATGAACAACCTGCCTGTGATTCCTGGGTGCCACCGGCTCTACCAAAGAGTAAAGAAAAAAACACGAGTAACCCTCAAATTCCGATCTCCTATGGCAGCCATTTGATAGGATTGCACGCAGCCTCTCCACTGGCCCGTTGTACTCGGCGTCTCGCTCGGTAAGATTGCCGCCAGAGCTACAGCTCAATTTGATCTCCACATGCTGGCTTAGAGGGGGCCTGCAACCGCATCCGGAGCAAACGACTCCTGAGCAGACAGCTCCTGATCAGAGTAATGAAAAAGAAGATCTGCAGCTCGGCCTTCTCCTCCACACCGCTGTGCTGAGCAATCATCTCTTTAGAGGCCCTCTAGACCTGGCCAAGCTTCACTTTTGATCCTGAACACACACACACCACACACACCACACCACACACACACACACACACACTGACACACACACACACACACACACACACACACACCACACACACACACACACACTGACACACACACACACACACACACCACACACACACACGCACACACACACACACATATCCGGTAAGCACACACGCACACACACACACACACACACACATATTCGGTAAGCACACACACACACACACACACACACACACATATCCGGTAAGCCAACATCACAGCTAGAGCACAGTCCTCCGCTGCCCAGGTCATCAAAGCTTGCGGAGCGAGCGCATTAATATCCGCTGTCCATCTCGCCGTGTCGTCCAGTGTCTCACAGCGGTCCAGATCGCTGGCCGATCCGTGAAATGATCCATCACTGTCTCATGGTTGCGGGGGAGTAATCTCAGATTGGCAGTCTCATGGTTGCAGGGGAGTAATCTCAGATTGGCGTGGCACACAGATTGAAGTAAATGGGATTGGAATGGAAATGGGTGTGTTGCATGTGCACTTGTCTGTCGCCATGATGTCATATTATATTATTTATTTGTTTATTTATTTGTTTTTTTGCTTGTTTATCATAAGGCAGTGAGTGGCAGCTTAGGTTTGGGTGCAGTTACAAGTACACTAAACACGCTTATTGCTTCATTAACTGTGTAGAGAAAGCACTGGGTCTGTGCCGGCGCCATCGCTTGTCTCCATACATGTATTTATTTATGTGTTTGAGAAAGACTGCTGGTTTATGAGAAGTGTCTGCGAGTTAGATTTAATTAAGTTCAAATGAACGCATCAGTCCTCGTCAGAACGCTGCAAAATGACACCCCTCAATCCCCCCCGCTGTTCAATTCTTAATAGGAAATAAGTTATTTTCAGAAGCCATATTAAAAAGCCTAGCGAGGGCTCATACATATTTAGGACAGCATTAACAGGGAGAGAAGATTAGACAATGTCTCCGTCAGGCTAAAAAACTCCCAGCTGAGCGCTGAGTTAGTGAGCCAAGCCTGTCGGACGCAAGCGAGCCAAGCCGTCTGGACACACAGCAACGAGGAGCAGTGCTGCTGAACTGCCCTATTGAAACTCCAGCGTGACTAAGTCATTTGCTTCAGGTGTCACTTAACATTTTAGTGAGACACACTCCACACACACTCCACCCCAATGCAATAAAAAGTCGATGTAGAGTCAATTGCCCTGACATTAAAAATCAACCTCCGAACAATAGCCCAGAGAAGAGTAATAATTCATATGAATGAATAATGCAGTGAATGAATAGACGGATGAATGGATGGATGGATGGATGGATGAATGAATGAATGAATGAATGAATTTAATAATCCTTTTTCAAGAGATGATGTCAAAGTGTCTGCCTAGTTTATGTAAAAAGCCAAGTTCAATGTGTTTCTTCTGAATGTTTTTGTCTTCTCAAAAAAAGACTTCAATGGCAGCTCTACAGTGTGCGGATCTTCACTTTGTCTTGTAATCGTATCTTCCATCCTGCACCTGGATTATTCTGGGATGTGCGTGACAAAACTGTGCTGTCTTCTCATGTACTGTATGCCTGCTGTCTGACCGTGACCGTGTGTAGGTTGACCAACTCTAAACCCTGACGCTTCCCTGTCGGTCGGCCATGTCTGAGCAAATTAGCCCTCCTGCATTCAGCTCCAAGCTCAATCAGAAGCTCCACGGACTGACTGCCTGATGATCTCCTTTAAAGAATAACAGTGGCCGCACTCATAATGAAGCCTGGGGAAAAAGGGCCCTTTGAAAAAGACCCTCCATTTTGTGGGACTCAGGGTGGCAATTTGTTGTCGCTAATTAAACATTCAATAGTGCGGCGGGCGGGCGGAGCGCTCTAGTGACAATGTGTGGGCACCTGGGGGGGGGTCAGTGTTTGCCCGCGTGTATAGCGGCATAGCGGCGTCTGGCGGCTCTTTGATGTTTCTACTCATTATAGCGTTTAATTGCCAGGGGACGGGCATGAAAGACGGGCGCGGAGTGGAGCGTCTGGCGTGCGTCTGGCGTGCGTCTGGGCTGCCGGGAGGTAATGACCTCAGCATCGCACAGCTCATTGCAGCTCAGCCTGAGTCCACTAAGCAGGTGGATGTGGCACTGATCCCAGGATGACCTGATTCATACACACTTGATCCATACACACCTGATCCATACCCACCTGATCCATACCACCTGATCCATACCCACCTGATCCACACCCACCTGATCCACACCCACCTGACCCACATCAGATCTGTGTCTGATCCCGTCTAACACAGGCTTGGGGTCACTGTGCTTTGGGGTCACTGGGCTTTGTTTTGCCATAGTGTGGTTAAGGTGCTTTGTTTTGCCATAGTGTGGTTAAGGTGCTGTATTTTGCCATAGTGTGGTTAAGGTGCTTTATTTTGCCATAGTGTGGTTAAGGTGCTTTGTTTTGCCATAGTGTGGTTAAGGTGCTTTGTTTTGGCATAGTGTGGTTAAGGTGCTTTATTTTGCCATAGTGTGGTTAAGGTGCTTTGTTTTGCCCTAGTGTGGTTAAGGTGCTTTGTTTTGGCATAGTGTGGTTAAGGTGATTTGTTTTGCCATAGTGTGGTGGTGTGGAGTGCTGGCTCTGCTTAGTGAATAGAAGTCTGCTTTGAAGGAGGCTGGTTGGTCTTGGTGTTTGGAATCACATCTGTGCTCCCACTCTGTAACTTTCATGCCATTTATCATGATTTATCTTCTTCTCTTTTACATCATCACCCATCCCTTCCCTTCTCCCTCACTCACACTACTACAGCAGGGGAAGATCACGCACATGTTAACATCTAGGCTAAAACATCTAGGCTAAAATATCTAGGCTAAAACATCTAGGCTAAAATATCCAGGCTAAAACATCTAGGCTAAAACATCTAGGGTAAAATATCTAGGCTAAAACATCTAGGCTAAAACATCTAGGCTAAAACATCTAGGCTAAAATATCTAGGCTAAAACATCTAGGGTAAAATATCTAGGCTAAAACATCTAGGCTAAAACATCTAGGCTAAAACATCTAGGGTGAAATATCTAGGCTAAAACATCTAGGCTAAAACATCTAGGCTAAAATATCTAGGCTAAAACATCTAGGGTAAAATATCTAGGCTAAAACATCTAGGCTAAAACATCTAGGGTAAAATATCTAGGCTAAAACAGCTAGGGTGAAATATCTAGGCTAAACATCTAGGGTAAAACATCTAGGGTAAAATATCTAGGGTAAAACATAAAAAGTTATATATCTCTACAAAACACATCTGGTA
>NW_027468774.1:8489183-8506683 GCF_046254945.1 Alosa pseudoharengus
CCCCCTCCTTTTCCAATCTTCTTGTCTTAATGACCATACAACACACAAGTCAAGTCAGCTGCTTCTACTCTCAAGGAAAAGGACGCGTGCCATACAAAGTAGAAACGTGTCTTGATACAGGTAGTCAAAATGTAGTGTACATGTATACATGTAATGGTACTTAGATCTCCAAGTCCACAATCCACAATCCAAAGTCAAAGATCAAAGTCATCTTCATAGCTAAAGTCATCTAACCAGTTCAGTAACATCATTTGCAAAAGGACTACAGGTGTCAGAGCTCCGGTGAAGCAGTGCAGTAAAGGGGCGTTCTGGACGAGACTTGGAGAGCTGTATGACCCTAGGTGTGGCCGTCACGAGACCTGGAGAGCTGTATGACCCTACTGTAGGTGTGGCCATCACGAGACCTGAAGAGCTGTATGACCCTAGGTGTGGCCGTCACGAGACTTGGAGAGCTGTATGACCCTACTGTAGGTGTGGCCTTCACGAGACCTGAAGAGCTGTATGACCCTAGGTGTGGCCGTCACGAGACCTGGAGAGCTGTATGACCCTACTGTAGGTGTGGCCGTCACGAGACCTGAAGAGCTGTATGACCCTAGGTGTGGCCGTCACGAGACCTGAAGAGCTGTATGACCCTAGGTGTGGCCGTCACGAGACCTGGAGAGCTGTATGACCCTAGGTGTGGCCGTCACGAGACCTGGAGAGCTGTATGACCCTAAGTGTGGCCGTCACACTGAACATTATTCACACAACATCCTTTTCTCGCCCTTTCGCCATGGAGCAGAGTCTTCGGCCACCACAACATTGTGTTCACCATGGAGCAGAGTCTTCGGCCACCACAACATCCTGTTCACGCCACTACAACATCCTTTTCATGCCCTTTCGCCATGGAGCAGAGTCTTCGGCCACCACAACATATTGTTCACGCCACCACAACATCGTGTTCACCATGCAGCAGAGTCTTCGGCCAGCACAATTCCTCTGTGTTTGTTCTGTCAGACGGTGATGAGAGAAATGAGATATGGCCTCCAGCGTCAGCACAGATGTTTGCGCTACTATAGGAACAGTATTCACTTCATCAGCATCCATATCTGATGAGGCACACGATACGATCCGTTTCCTTATAACACATACACCCCCTGTCACACCCTCCCACGTCCCACTGCACCGTCTCATAGTGGACCGAGGAAGAGAGAGATATTATAGCCAATATAAATTCATAATAATATCAAATTCTCTCTCCCTCTCCCCCCCCTCTCTCTCTCTCTCTTTTGGGGTGATGTGTTTGAGAGATTGCTGAGGCCACCTGCCGTGCCAACTGCGCGGTTGTGAGTTGAATAGCACTCAAGTGGGTCCTGCTGCAGCATGAGAACAGAGTGGAGGCTGCAATCTCCTCCTGCTCTCCCCCTGTGCTGAAACAAATGCTCTCGTCATCAGTGGTGCCGGTCGGGGGCCACTACGCACGTGCTCTTTTCATATGACAGACATCTACCTGGAGTGCTGGGCTAGACCGCCTGGGTCCAACATTGTGTACTTACTTCCTCTGACTTCTACTCTCTTTCTTTCTCTATGTCAACAACTTTCAAGTTGAAATGTTGAACTCTCCCTGTCATAGTCAGTCTGTCTCCATCGTCCTCTCTTTCTCTGTACTGTATTGGTGTATCAGGAAAAGTATGATGTACTGCATTGGTGTATAGGGAAAAGTATGATGTACTGCATGCCTCAGTGTTCATTTTACTCATGATAGGGAGCTGAACTAGGTAGGCGCAGTATATATTACGCAGGGACATTACATCATTTTATGTATAAGGAAAATAGAATGCATTAATACCTGTAACCATTCATTTAACAAGCTCTGTCAATTAGTAAAGAATAGCAAGTAACATGGGTAATGGTTGCCATGGTCACCCAGTATTTAGATTGAATGCCTGCATGCGTTTCTTACTCACCCTTTGTAGAGCCCACTAGCACCAGACTTCATGAACGTATCCACCCTTGTAGAACCACTAGCACCAGACTTACGGAACGTATCCACCCTTGTAGAACCACCAGCACCAGGCTTTCTGAAAGTATCCACCCTTGTAGAACCA
Organism: Alosa pseudoharengus; assembly: GCF_046254945.1. NCBI lineage: Eukaryota > Metazoa > Chordata > Actinopteri > Clupeiformes > Clupeidae > Alosa > Alosa pseudoharengus. The sequence goes on from NW_027468774.1 coordinate 8,491,271, forward strand.
CTAGCACCAGGCTTCCTGAACGTATCCACCCTTGTAGAACCACTAGCACCAGGCTTCCTGAACGTATCCACCCTTGTAGAACCTCTAGCACCAGGCTTCCTGAACTGTCCACCCTCTGTAGAACACACTAGCACCAGACTTCCTGAACATATCTACCCTCTGTAGAACCACTAGCACCAGGCTTCCTGTGCAGTCACCCTCTGTAGAACACACTAGCACCAGGCTTCCTGTCCAGTCACCCTCTGTAGAACACACTAGCACCAGGCTTCCTGTGCAATCACCCTCTGTAGAACACTGTAGAGCACCCTCTGGGTAATCAGATGTTATACATGTTTATGATGACCCAATGTAAAGAAAAGTAAAAAAAGTGATAAACACTTAGCTTTAACCATAATGCCAGAGAGCTACATGTTCTATGTTCTAACCCTATGGTTCTAACTGAGATAACGTGTTACTGTTCCCATCCTGAGAAGCTTTCTGAGAACACATTGCACTGTGCCTAAACCTCGTGAGAACGTCAAGCCATTAAGTACCTCAAAGCATGAGAGAATCAGAGCCCCCCAGTTAGTGCAATCTCAGCACAACATGCCATGCTGAAGGCCACCATGTGTGTTGGAGGGAAATGTCACTGTTTTAGACGACATCTAAAACGACGTCAGTGGCGGCCATTTGCCAGAGCCTCATGGAAGATGGGGCCGTGTGAGCAGTGACAAGGGCAGAGAGTGGACACAGATGCTGCTTTCATCCAAGGGCTACCATTCAATGGATCACAGTCAGATTTCAGGAAGACTCATTCAATCTTTGAATTAGCGGTAGCTGTGGCTTTCATTTGTAATCTAAAGTGCCAATACTGAATAGGTTTAGTCCTCGGAGTGGACAGAGAGGACAGCCGGAGGGGGTGTCAGCTGTGGGGTGTGTAAGTGACCAAGCTCAGAGAGCACGCAGGGGGAGTCAGCTGTAGCTGTGGGGTGTGTAAGTGACCAAGCTTATCCATTCAGCGCTGGCCACCAGCCTCTGAATCCAAATGACTAATTAGACACAGACCTTTCATTTAGACTCTGCATATAACTACAGGAAGACGTTACATAAAGGGACACACACAAGTGTATAGTCTGGCGCACAGCATGATCCTAATAACGGCAATGCGGTAAGCCAGGCGTCCTAATAACGGCCATGCGGTAAGCCAGGCGTCCTAATAACAGCAATGCGGTAAGCCAGGCGTTCTAATAAGGGCAATGTGGTAAACTAGGTGTTCTAATAACGGTCATGCGGTAAGCCAGACGTCCTAATAACGGCCATGCGGTAAGCCAGACGTCCTAATAACGGCTATGCGGTCACTAGGGCTTTGTTTGGTTCTGTGGGCTCCCTCAGATTGTGCCAGGTCCAGTGATGGCAGACCAGTTTCAACTCCAACCAGTTTTGCAAGCTTGATATGTTGAATTTGGCTTCGGTCCTGGTGCAGGCGCTGTCAGGAAATGAAAATATGAAAATTATACAGTACATAGATCAGAGTATTTAATCATATGTAAACAGAACCAAACCTGCAGCCTAGGGAACCTATCATCTTTTCTTATGGGTACCTTTTTTATCTACTTGTAGCAGGTGGAGTTGCCGAGTCTTATCCAACACAAGTGACACAGTATGTCTTGCTGTGCGCTGCACATTCAATAGGTAGATGCCACTCATGCTGATTTACAGGTGCTGATCAGGTGCTGATTTACAGGTGCTGATAAATCTTGTCTTGCGGTCCAAGAAAAAGAAAGAAAGAAAGAAAGACAGAAAGAAAGGATGAGAAAGACAGAGAAAGGAAGACAGAAAGAAATAAAGAAAGAAAGAATAAAATAAAGGAAGAAAGACAGAAAGAAAGAAAGACAGAAAGAAAGAAAGACACAGTGTAAATGTTGACTTCCTACTTAGTGAGAGCTGGCTCGGGCCACACAACCTCATGATAAAGATGTTGAAGTGGAAACAGTGTGTAGAGTATACAGTACAGTGTGTAGAGTTTGGAACACTAAGTGGAAACAGTGTGTAGAGTATGGAACACTAAGTGGAAACAGTGTGCAGAGTATGGAACACTAAGTGGAAACAGTGTGTAGAGTATACAGTACAGTGTGTAGAGTATGGAACACTAAGTGGAAACAGTGTGTAGAGTATGGAACACTAAGTGGAAACAGCGTGTAGAGTATGGAACACTAAGTGGAAACAGTGTGTAGAGTATAGAACACTAAGTGGAAACAGTGTGTAGAGTATGGAACACTAAGTGGAAACAGTGTGCAGAGTATGGAACACTAAGTGGAAACAGTGTGTAGAGTATGGAACACTAAGTGTAAACAGTGTGTAGAGTATGGAACACTAAGTGGAAACAGTGTGTAGAGTATGGAACACTAAGTAAACTGAAGCTCATAGCCTCTGCAGAGTCAATTCTTTGCGTGCCCTCTCTTGTTCTGTGTTGTGATGTGTTGAGCGAGGAGTGTGTGTTGTGATGTGTTGAACAGAAGAGTGTGTGTTGTGATGTGTTGAACAGAAGAGTGTGTGTTGTGATGTGTTGAACAGAAGAGTGTGTGTTGTGATGTGTTGAACAGAAGAGTGTGTGTTGTGATGTGTTGAACAGAAGAGTGTGTGTTGTGATGTGTTGAACAGAAGAGTGTGTGTTGCTCGTCGGTTGTGTGGCCTCTGGTCCTCTCACTGCTGGAAGCCTGATCAGAGGGGCCACAGCTGTGTGTGTGCATGTGTATGCCCTCGGCGGTTTGATTGGTTTCTGATGTGTGTGTGTGTGTGTGTGTGTGTGTGTGTGTGTGTGTGTGTATTTGCGTGTGTCTGTGTGCTGTGTGTCCTTGGTAGTTTACTAAGTTGTTTTGACTCCACTTGCAACAGGGACATTGATGCTAGGAAATGCGTGACTGTGCTGACAGTAAAGGCAGAGAGACAGCTAGAGAGAGATAGAGAGGGAGAGAGAGAGAGAGAGAGAGGGAGGTGGGGCCTACTTGTGAGTGTGTGTGTGTGTTATGATCAGCACCTCTAATGACTCTAATGCCATTCCCTTGTTTTGGTTTGTTTATCTGTCTGTTTATTTCTCTGTTTGTTTGCGTGGCCTCTGTGGAGCTCTAGGTGCAGGCTGAGGGCAAGGCCACTGCCTCCCCACAGCCTGGGTCCAGCTCCCGCGCGGAGCTGCTGCTTTCATCTGCTTCATTAAAACCCAGCTCTCAGTCACATTTCCCTTGCAATTCATTATCATCTGAACCATATTTATTTCACTTCATGTCACCTCAAAAAACACGCTTATAAAGCCAGTAATGTAGTTTCTGCCCTCAAACTTCGCAAAGGCAATCATGAGCTCCCACTCGTAATGCTTCAGTATTGCTCTAGTCATTGAGTCATGTTAAGAGCACAGGCAGTAGGGGCATAAAGGTGGGACGCAGAGATTGGTTTACATATAAATTGGTTTGTTGCAGGCAGAAGGAGGGAGGAAATCCTCTTTTTTCCCACCGACTCTGCCTCGTAGTTAGACATGACATTTGCTCAGCTACTCTCTTAGAGAGAAAACAAACTTTCAGAGAGAGAGAGAGTCGGTGAAAGGCTTTTCATTCCGTTTAATTTCATTTTCCTCTGAACTGTCTGTGGTTTGAGGAAAGTTTGTAGTTTGTTGGTATGAGTGACTTCCTGCCTCTGCTCGTCCTACCTAACGTGTCTCTCTGTGACTTGTGTCCATCCTTTGTGATTAATGTCCCCCATCCACAGCACGGTGTCTGTATCTGTGCACACCTGTGTCCGTACCTGTGCACACCTGTGTCTGTACCTGTGCACACCTGGGTCTGTCTGTGCATGGTGTCCGTACCTGTGCACACCTGTGTCCGTACTTGTGCACACCTGTGTCTGTCTGTGCAGGTGTCCGTACCTGTGCACACCTGTGTCTGTCTGTACATGGAACCTCCACTATCACCAGAGCCTGGGTAAAGCTGGCAAATACTGTATATAGACTAATTTGATGTTGCCTATAAACAACAATTCATGTTCATAGAAACAACAAGGTCAATAAGACAACCTGTAGCCTATGAAATCCAATGTCCGCATACTAGCAGTTGACCTGCTGGCTAGCTAAAAAGTTTGAGTGTTTAAACTAACATATACAGTGGTCTATTTGGTGGTGTATGTGCCCTGACTAAGTTTGTGTGGCATATAAACCGCAATTTGTGTTGATACTAGTACCAATGTTTGTGTAGAAACATTTGAATAATATACAAATGTTCGTGTTATAGCTCAGGTAGTCTCCGCCATCTTGGTCAGACTTTTTTGTAACTCCCGCCTCCAAACACAAACACACAATTGGTTCTCGAATGGTCCTCATTTGAATAAAGTTAAACCTTCGCCAACTTTGTTTCGCCTGCCTTGGGGATTCGCTCTCATTTCGCCCAACCAGAGCAAATTTCGTCTCTATTCAACCTCAATGAGAGCGAAGCCAAACCGACCGTTAGCCTTATTGCTCTTACTGTACCTGTTTCGTTCAGGTCTATCCATCACAGACCCCCAGTGCAGGTGTGTCCTACCTGTCTCTGTCACATCACAGCCCACCAGTGCAGGTGTGTCCTACCTGTCTCTGTCACATCACAGCCCACCAGTGCAGGTGTGTCCTACCTGTCTCTGTCACATCACAGCCCACCAGTGCAGGTGTGTCCTACCTGTACCTGTTACCTCTCTCTCTCCCTGGCCCCCAGTGCAGGTGTGTCCTACTTGTCTCTGTCACATCACAGCCCACCAGTACAGGTGTGTCCTACCTGTCTCTGTACCTGTCACCTCTCTCTCTCTCTCTCTCTCTCTCTCTCTCTCTCTCTCTCTCTCTCTCTCTCTCTCTCTCTCTCTCTCTCTCTCTCTCTCTCTGTTCTTACTTCATACAAACAGGCGGGCAGAGACCACCGGTGCCTTCAGGTCTCGTCACGTCTGCCTGTCCTGACCACATGGTCATAGTCTGCCTGTCCTGACCACATGGTCATAGTCTGCCTGTCCTGACCACATGGTCATAGTCTGCCTGTCCTGACCACATGTTCATAGTCTGCCTGTCCTGACCACATGGTCATAGTCTGCCTGTCCTGACCACATGGTCATAGTCGTGCCCAGCTCACAGCCGACTCTGGCCCAGGCGTGGGTGAGACGCGGCTCACACTGGCTCTGAGTCGTGAGCTGATCTGGCCGCCCTCCTCCCCCTTCCCCTCCCCTCCCTCGGCCCTTGCTCTCCCCTCCCCTCCCCCTCCCCTTCATTTGTGAACTGGTGATGTGCTGCAAATCCGCGGCTGGATTCCGGGGGGCTATTTTTAATATCCGGCTCTTAAATGAGTTCTGCTGTGTGAGTGACCATGGCTGCCATTTGACCATTCAGCGCGGTGCGAGGACAGCTCTGGGATTCGTGTGTCTGCCGAGAGCTCCATGGCATTTATTCTGAATAATAATTATGTGTCCAGTCGGTACAAAGGTATGCTATTTATGAGGGCTGCTGCGTCCAAAACAACAGCAGTTGGAGCTGCCAGGAGACCATACTTTAATGTAGTTCTATTTAATGCAGGGGTGCTATTTTCACTCGCCCTCGGGTCTAATGATACCGGTGAATGGCATTGATTTCAATATGCGCTGCCAGAAACAAGCCTGACATTTCAAACTCATCTCTCTCTCTCTCGTTCTCCCCGCTCTCTCTCTCTCTCTCTCTCTCTCTCTCTCTCTCTCTCTCTCTCTCTCTTTCTTTCCTTTCTATCTTTCTTTCAGGAGCATGACTAACGTGCAACTCTAACATCTGTTGAATGTAGTGGCAGCAGACTGAATATAGACTGTGATATTTCCCTCATCTGACTTGCCCCATCTCATAGTCAGGGTGAGATTGTTCCTCGGTTGGCTTACGCCCTCCATCTACAGCCATCTCTCATGACAGAAACCTGGTAATTGCTTCCAAACACTCCCACCAAACTCAGCAATCATTTGTCAGCGAAGCTGCACTTTGCATGCTGGGAGACAATGGCCCTTTCTCTTTGTTCTTTCTTATTATTTCTTTTTTTTCACACAAAATCATGTTCTGACATTTCCAGGAGTATTTAGAGAAAATGTTTCCCATTGAACACTTTCTCATTGTTACTTTGTCAAAACACACCGTAACTAACACAGTAGGCTAATTGTGTAAATCTTTTGAAGCATATTAAGCATTCACGAATACAGAAAAAAACTAAAAACAGGAGAGAAAGAGGAGGCAAACAGACTAAGAGAGTAAGATAGAGGAGGAGTTCGTCTGTGAGTGATGGAGCTCTTTAGACAAGATGCTCCACCAATGAGGCAATGGATTATTACTTAGATTACATTGGATTGGATTGCATTACATTGGATTAGATTACATTGCTGTGGTGGCCATTAAAGCTAACCAAGCTAACCACATTGTTGTATGGTAAATCTAGCCCAGGCTGTGGTGGCCATTAAAGCTAACCTAGCTAACCAAGCTAACCACATTGTTGTATGGTAAATCTAGCCCAGGCTGTGGTGGCCATTAAAGCTAACCTAGATAACCAAGCTAACCACTTTGTTGTATGGTAAATCTAGTCCAGGCTGTGGTGGCCATTAAAGCTAACGTAGCTAACCAAGCTAACCACATTGTTGTATGGTAAATCTAGTCCCGGCTGTGGTGGCCACTGAATAATCAAGATGGCGTGTCATTTCCTAGCCCTAGTTTCCTAGTTTAGCTCCAGGTGTCACAGGGTGCGTGGATGAGCCGGCACAGACTGTAATTTCTCTGAGGTGTGATTATGTCAGAGCACGAGGGAGACATGAAAGGCCTGACAGCCAGGCTAATTGTTGGAGCCTCTTAGCAGAGTGCTGTTATGCCTCAAGGGGGTCAAGGTGGACGCTAGCAGGACTCCAGGGTTTTTATAGAGCACTTGTGGAAAACTGTGAGATGACGGCTGGCTTAAGGGTTTGCGGGGGCAGCTATCTATCGCACCCTGGTGATGAGAGGGTTACTCATGGGTTAATCTGGAGAGGTTTGCAGAGGACAAGGATTCATCTGACTGGCAGTTGAGATCAAATCTCTGAGGTAGTAAGATTTTTCTTGGATCTCTTGGAATGTTCTGGTTAATTCCTGGGCAGCCATGTTACCTTTGTAATGTTAATTTGGTCTTGATCTAGGAGTCGGACTGACTCTTACCCTGACTCTCACCCCTGACTCCTACCCTGGCTCACTTGTGACTCCTACCCTGACTCACTCCTGACTCTCACTCCTGACTCTTACCCTGACTCTCACCCCTGACTCCTACCCTGACTCACTCCTGACTCTCACTCCTGACTCTTACCCTGACTCTCACCCCTGACTCCTACCCTGGCTCACTTGTGACTCCTACCCTGACTCACTCCTGACTCTCACTCCTGACTCTCACCCCTGACTCCTACCCTGACTCAGTCCTGACTCCTCCCCTGACTCCTACCCTGACTCACTCCTGACTCTCACCCCTGACTCCTACCCTGACTCACTCCTGACTCACTCCTGACTCTCACCCCTGACTCCTACCCTGACTCAGTCCTGACTCCTCCCCTGACTCCTACCCTGACTCTCACTCCGGACTCTTACCCTGACTCTCACCCCTGACTCTTACCCTAACTCACTCCTGACTCCTACCCTGACTCTCACCCCTGACTCCTACCCTGACTCACCATGGGCAAGGCCAGGTAATAGAATCCATGTCACATATATTGAATGGCTGCAATTTCTATAAAGCATTGTATATATATATATATATATATATATATATATATATATATATATATATAGACATGACAGGATTGTGGACATTATATCAAAAAGTATACCATCCATCTTTCCACCTACAGTGTCAAGAACAGCTTTGTTATGCCCCAAATGTTCTTTTTGTGCCATGTGGAGATCCCTGTGTTTTGTGACACAAATGCCATAAGACCTGATATTGTTATCATTGATGAGAGCAATAAGAATGTATTCATACTGGAAGTAGGCTGTTGTTTAGATCAATGTCTAGAGGAAGCCTATTTAACAAAGCTGGTGAAAGGCTGATCACTAGGGGTCTCAGGATTGTTGGATTTACAAGTGAAAAGTGAAAGCAAAACAACTGGTGCGTGTGTGTGTGTGTGTGTGTGTGTGTGTGTGTGTGTGTGTGTGTATCCGTAACATCTGCTGTGCTGCTGCTTTGTTATTGGCAACAGAATCACATGACTGAACCTTGTCTGAGCAATGTGTGTGCGTGCGTGCGTGTGTGTGTGCGTGTGTGTGTGTCTGTGTGTGTGTGTGTGTGTGTGTGTGTGTGTGTGTATCTATGTGAAGAGCAGGAGGGCTGTTTAGATGACTAAATATGTCCCCGTGTGGTAAAGCTGCCCTCACACTCACACTTCACTGACAGAGGTGGCTCTATTACATGTAAAGATACAGCCTGCTGCAGGAGGTGATAATGCATTTGATATCATGACAAAGGATACACACACACACACACACACACACACTCACACATGCACACATGCACAAACATACTCCCTCACAAAACACACATACACACACGCTCCCAAAGGTGTGAAAATGCCTCATTATTTGCAAAGGTCTTTAGTTCTTACGTACTCACGCATACACACACACACACACACACACACACACACACACTCACACATGCACACATGCACAAACATACTCCCTCACAAAACACACACACACACACACACACACACACACACACACACACACACACACACACACACCACACCTCGTGTTTTACTTGACAGATATACACAAACTAAATGTGTTCTTCCGGCTCATACAGATATGACATCTCAAAGCAGAGTGGGCTGATCCTCTGGGGAGTGTGTGTGTGTGTGTGTGTGTGTGTGTGTGTGTGTGTGTGTGTGTGTGTGTGTGTGTGTGTGTGTGTGTGTGTGTGTGCATGTGATATTTGTGAGATCTGTGAGTGGACTGATTTTCTGGAGTGTGTGTGTGTGTGTAGCCCCACGGTTCATGGTTGATCCCAGTGTTATAAATCTCAGATTGAATTGTCACACGTTCATACACACACACGCACAGACACATGCACAGACATGCGCACACACACACACACACACACACACACTCACACTATGTTGCTCATGGCTTTGTTCAGGTTCCACGCAGCCACCATCATGCTGAAGTGTCACCAAAGTAATGGACTCTGTTCATCTCTCTCTCTCTCCATCTCTCTCTCTCTGTTCATCTCTCTCTCTCCATCTCTCTCTTTGTTCATCTCTCTCTCCATCTCTCTCTCTCTGTTCATCTCTCTCTCCATCTCTCTCTCTCTGTTCATCTCTCTCTCTCCATCTCTCTCTTTGTTCATCTCTCTCTCCATCTCTCTCTCTTTGTTCATCTCTCTTTGTTCATCTCTCTCTCCATCTCTCTCTCTCTGTTCATCTCTCTCTCCATCTCTCTCTCTGTTCATCTCTCTCTCTCTCCATCTCTCTCTCTGTTCATCTCTCTTTCTCTCCATCTCTCTCTCTGTTCATCTCTCTCTCTCTATCTCTCTCTGTTTATCTCTCTCTCCATCTCAAATTCAAATTCAAATTCAAATTCAAATTCAAAAAAAGCTTTATTGACATGACAAGAACACTTGTGTTGTCAAAGCATACAAATCATAAGTAAGTTAGTGAGGAAACAAAGAGCATGAAAATAAGTAAGAATAAACAAATACAAAAGTAAATAAATATAAATAAAATAATAATAAAATAAATTGATAAAATAAATTATAAGAAAGGAAATAATAATAATAATAATAAAAAAGATTAGAAATGATAGTTCTAGATGAGATGAGATTGAATAGGATTTAAGGTGGTGGAGAGGTGAGAGAATCTGTTCTAGTGTATGTGCTTTCTAATCTTAATTTGTGGCACATATACACAAACTGAGCTGCTAGCTCAATTGTCTGTGTGTCCTCTCCTAAGAGGATTTTCATTTGGGAACTAGCTTCTAGTGACATGAATTGTTTATTGTGTCTGCTAAATCTTACATAGAAGTCGTTTCTCAGTAATTGATAAATGGGACACCTATGCAGAAAATGTATTTCATCTTCAACCTCCATTGTGTCACAGTACTTGCATAGGCGTTGATGTTTTTCTTGCCATGATTTTGTATGGCGTCCTATTTCTATTTGGAGTTTATGGTCACCCAATCTGTATTTTGTAAGACACGTTTTTTGAGGTTGTTTCAGTGTTACTAGATAATTTGCTAGTTTGTATTCTCTGTTTAATTGACAGTAGCTGCCCAGTTTTTTGTTGGAGTGAATTTCATTTTGCCATTGCGTAATGTAGGTTGCCTTCATGAATTTGTGGGTTTTATTCAAATTGGTTAGGTTTATATCAGCAATGTTATATTTATTTATGATTAATTGTGCAAGTTTATCTTTTTGTGGGCCTGATATGTTAGTCAGTAGTGCTTTGTGATGGTAACTAATAGTGTTTGCATTTTTTAAGTGTATCCAATATTTCATAACTCTTTTGGTGATGGCCAGGGACAAGGGGAAGCGACCTAACTCTGCTCTGCAGGCATTATTTGATGTACTTCTATGGACATGCAGAATAGATTTACATATTTCTGTGTGGAGTTTTTCAATTTCAGTCTGGTCCCATGGTTTTTTTGAAAGAAGTAATGGTGGACCCCAAATTTCTGAGCCATAGAGTAGGATTGGAGTAATAACGGCATCAATTATTTTTAACCAAATGTTGATGGGAGGTTGATATTTGTTAATTGTTTTATACACTGAATAGAATGCTCTTCGGGCTTTACTTTTTAATGCTTGCAATCCTGGAATAAAACTGCCAGATGCATTTATGACTAGACCTAAATATGTGTAGTTGGTTGTGTGTTCTAAAATATCAGGGCCTAATGTGAATAGGAATTTATTCTTTGTTGATCGTGCTCTCTTTTGGAATATCATTATTTTGGTTTTATTTAAATTTACTTTTAAGGACCATGTTTGGCAATATTGATTTAAAATGTCCGCTGTTGGTGAAAGTAAAACCAGGTCATCGGCGAACATGAGAAATTTCACATCCTTGTCATGGAGAGTCAGTCCAGGAGCAGCTGATTTCTCTAACAGTGTGGCAAGTTCGTTAATATATAAATTGAATAATGTTGGACTTAAGCTACAGCCTTGTCTTACTCCACGTTCTTGTTTAAAGAACTCTGTTCTTTTATTTCCTAACCGGACACTATTTATATTATTTTCGTACATTGTTTTTATCAAATCATATGTTTTCCCTCCAATTCCTGCCTCTAACATTTTCAAGAATAGACCTTTATGCCAGATGTTATCAAAGGCTTTTTGGAAATCTACAAAGCATGCAAAGATTTTTTCCTTTTTGGAGTTATGTACATGTTTATTTATTAGTGTCTAGAGTGTGTATATGTGGTCGGAAGTTCGATGATTTGGTAGAAAACCAATTTGACTATTGTTCAGAATTTTGTGGTCGTCAAGGAATGTTAGAATTTGTTTATTAATGATGCTGCAAAATAACTTTCCTAAGTTACTTGTGATGCAAATGCCTCGGTAATTGTTTGGATTTAATTTATCACCAGATTTGAAAATAGGGGTAATAAGGCCTTTATTCCAAATTGAGGGGAAGACTCCACTGTTGAGAACTAGGTTAAACAGTTTAGTTATGGCTTCTTTGAGTTTTGAGTTGCTATATTTTAGCATCTCAGTGGAGATACGGTCAATACCGGAAGCTTTTCTAGGTTTAAGTTTTTTAAGTTTGTCTTTTACAGTTTTTTTTCAACTGCTTACACACTAAATCTTTGCTTGTCACACAATTTTCTAAACATGTCCTCTAAACATCATAACCCGACACCAAATCTGCAAAACCATACACTAATTCTCAGTGTTTGACTCAGTTTTCAATTGACTAAAACACATTTTGCAAAACACCACACACAATTTTCTACCTAACACACAAAAATCTAACAGGAAGTAACTTGATTTCGTTCTTCAAACACAACCCATCAAAATGCCACACTAAATCACCAGTGCTTCACTCTTTCTCTTCACATGTGCAAACACTCTTTACTTTACTGAACACCATCCAATCATTGCCTTAGTATAGGTCTATGAATAGATATACTCTCTATATAGGTATAGACCCTTTCAATCTGCTCCTAGAGGATTTCCGGTTGAAATATTCAGAACCAATGCAGATACTTTAAAAATAGAGAAAATACAGCAATCGGACTTTAGCTTACAGTAATGTTCTACAAAAAGTTGACTTTATGTAAATTTTGTCTTTTTACTCTATTTTTGTTTGTCCCCATGTTACAGTACCATTAGCTCAATACATTTTTCTGTGCCTCCAGAAATGCCTTAGGAACGCTTACTGTAGAATTGTTTGTTTCTGCAGTTGAAAGGGTCTATAAGCCTATGAATACATACTGTACACGACCCCCCCCCCCCACACACACACACACACACTTGTCTATGGAAAAAAAACAAAATCAGTGTTTTCAAAACTCCATGTACATCTGGTGGTCACTGTATTCTTCTTTGCTTTTTTTCTTGTTTGCTGTAAAATACTGTATTCACAACAGCAAATTATTTGGGAAAAATCCCTATTTTTGGTTTCAATATTGCTTGCATTTTTACTGTGTATTTCAACTTCTCTTTGTTGATATCGTAACTTTCACTCTTGTATGGAAATACATATAGAAAGCCTAAGACAGAAGAGCTTTAGGTTTTGAGCAACAGTGTGTACATGATGTATCTAAAATGTCATATTATGACAAAAGTGTTTGTAATGTGAGGCGAATGTTTGCTTTAAACATGTGTTTTTGACATTTTGAATGTTGTGTGTCATTTTGCTGGAGATTTGAGGCATTTTGCATTTTGTGTGAACAGTTGTGTGTTTTGTGTGTGGAGTTTTGAAAAATAGACACAGAGTTTTGAAAACGTGTGTAAACAATTGTAAAAAACTGTAATTCAAATACTGTGATGGGCATGTCTAAGGGATTTTGGTAATCTTTGATGGTTTCCTCCAAACACTTTTGTTTCTTTATTATTGTGAGTCGTCCTGGTTCAAGTTCCATGCTTTCTGGGTTCTGGTAAAGATTTTTAAAATGATTCATCCATATCTGGCTGTTTTTAATTGGAGTCTCAGACTTGCCAGCACCTGTTAGCTTTTTCCAATTCGACCAGAACGTGTTTTGATTAATTGACCTTTCGATTTTGTCTAGTTCTTTGGACATGTAAGATTATTTTTTGTTTTGTATCATTGTTTTATAGTTTTTTAATTCAAGATGATATCTTGTTCTGCTATCAGTATTGTTTGGGTTTCGATGTTTAATATTGGATAACTCTCTTAACTTTATCCTTGCTGCATTGCAGTCTTTATCAAACCAATCCTCTTTCAATTTTGTTCTATTTCCTTTCATTCTAGAGATTTGTTTTACATTAGCTGTTTTTGCTAAATGTATTAATATATTGGTTAGGTGGTTACAGGCCATATTTACGTTCTCAGCATTTGGTTGGTATTTGGTCATAATGAAATTATTAATAATTTGTTCATTGTTATTGATGACTGCTTCATATGTTGACACATTTTTGTCTGTCCATTTAAACGTTTTTGGAAGTGAGAATAATTTAGGTTCAACATTTTGTGAATTAAATTTAATATCAGACTTTTTCAGGTGTAGAATTAACTTGCAGTGGTCAGATATAGGTAGTTGTGGCATTATCATAAAAGCAGATATGTGTTCTGGATCAAGATCAGTGATGAAATAGTCAACCACAGAGCAACCGAGGGAAGAAGAGAATGTAAATCCTCCAAAAGAATCTCCTCTAAATCTCCCATTTACAATGTAAACCCCAAGACTTTTGCACATACGTAGCAATTTAGTTCCGCTGGCATTTATTGTGCTGTCAAAACTCTTTCTCTGTGTTTGGATTACATGTGAATATAGGGTTCTATTACCGAATATATGGTCATCTCCATCTATGGGAATATAATCAATTTCTTTGCCTGTTCTGGCATTGAGGTCGCCACATATTAGTACTTGGGCTATGGATTGGAAATAACTTATTTCTTTTTCAAGCTCCTCAAAAAGGTTGGCATCGAAATATTGGGAGGTTGATGGTGGAATATAAACTGCACAGAGATAAAGATCTTGGTTCAAATTTAAAACTTCTTTTTGGATTTTTAACCATAAATGGGTTTTACCTTTTTTTATGGGAATTATTTTGTTGTCATATTCAGTTTTGTACCAAACTATGATACCTCCTGAATTTCTTCCATTCTTTATATGGATTTCTTTAAGAGAGGGTACTAAAAGTTCTTTATAGTTATGCGGGCAATGATCAGATTTATCTCTCCAAGTCTTCAAAAGGATAATAAGGTCTAAATTTCTAATACTATTTACAAAATCAAGATTGGTTGTTTTATAACCAAATATAGAAGAATATAGTCCCTGGATATTCCAGGTGCTTATTTTAAAAGAAGCTATGATGAAGAAAGAAGAGCTATTTTGTGAAATTGCAATAAAATGTTGGAATTAATTAATGTACTGTAGATGACCCCCCCCATTGAGGGTGAGGTAATATCTATACTGGAAGCTGTTTCGTGCTTCAATAGGTAAAATGAAATAAAATAAAAATAAAATAAAATAATGTTACAGTTTTTTTCAACTGCTTACACACTAAATCTTTGCTTGTCACACAATTTTCTAAACATGTCCTCCAAACATCATAACCCGACACCAAATCTGCAAAACCATACACTAATTCTCAGTGTTTGACTCAGTTTTCAATTGACTAAAACACATTTTGCAAAACACCACACACAATTTTCTACCTAACACACAAAAATCTAACAGGAAGTAACTTGATTTCGTTCTTCAAACACAACCCATCAAAATGCCACACTAAATCACCAGTGCTTCACTCTTTCTCTTCACATGTGTAAACACTCTTTACTTTACTGAACACCATCCAATCATTGCCTTAGTATAGGTCTATGAATAAGTATGGACCCTTTCAATCTGCTCCTAGAGGATTTCCGGTTGAAATATTCAGAACCAATGCAGATACTTTGAAAATTACAGTAATCGGACTTTATCTTACAGTAATGTTCTACAAAAAGTTAACTTTATGTAAAATTTGTCTTTTTACTCTATTTTCATTTGTCCCCATGTTTCAGTACCATTAGCTCAATAAATTTTTTTGTGCCTCCAGAAATGCCTTAGGAACGCTTACTGTAGAATTGTTTGTTTCTGCAGTTGAAAGGGTCTATAGGCCTATGAATACATACTAGACACGACCCCCCCCCCCCCCACACACACACACACACACACACACTTGTCTTTAGAAAAAAACTAAATCAGTGTTTTCAAAACTCCATGTACATCTGGTGGTCACTGTATTCTTCTT
>NW_027468774.1:8511683-8514183 GCF_046254945.1 Alosa pseudoharengus
TCTGAACACAGGGATGTGGTGATGCTCTCTGAGCACCTGGAGTCTGAACACAGGGATGTGGTGATATAATGCTCTCTTAGCACCTGAGTCATGGAGACTTCCTTCAGAACACTGTTTCAAATGCTTTGCTGCCTTTGGGGACAGTAAAAGACTGAATAAATCCTGTTGTTTTTCTCTCTTTCTCCCTCTTTCTCTTTCTCCATGCAATCTCTCAGATAATTACAGGCCTGATCTGTAGTCTTAAATTTACCCCCCCCCCCCACTAAGTCTCTCAAATAACTTTTAAAACTGTTAAAGCCTTCTCCTTTGCCTAGCGGCATTGGCACAACGTATTAGAGAGATTGATTGGGGGAGCCATCCAGCGTTGGGCAGACATCTTTTTTTTCTCCAGTCTTCTGCATTTTGTCTGTCTGCAGTTTCAGGGCATATAAATTTACCAGGGCCTGAAGTGTTACTTGGCATTAAAGAAACAGAGAGAGAGAGAGGGAGAGAGAGAGAGGGAGAACGAGAACGAGTGAGTATGAAAGCAGGGGGTGGAAAAAGGGAAAGAGTGAGAGAAACAGAGAGAGATGGAAGAGTGATGAGAGAGATGTAAGAACACCCTGGTGTTGGCTTTCTCAGAGCTCATTGCCAAATTACAGAAGCAAGCATGGCTTTGGAAAAGATGCATTATGCATATATATAGAGAGAGAGAGGGAGAAAGAGAATGAGAGATAGAGAGAGAGGAGGGGGAGGGAAAGGGAGAGGTAGAGGGAGAGAGAGGTACCTCCAGGCCATGCTTCACCACCTAAACCTAAACCAGCCAGAGGGGGCTCAGATTGAAGTTAATATTCCAAACAGTCTGTGTTTTGATGTCTTTATTCTACATGTGCAGTGGGTTATCTGCCTGTGCACCCATCCAAGCAGGAACAGAGAGTTCCTCTGGGTCCCTCTGGGTGTCCATGAGTGGACTGGACTGGACCTCCCCTTCTGTGCTGTGCTCCTGCACTGCTGCAACTGACACTGCTACCACTGCAGTCTGGCAGAGAGAGACAGAGAGAGACAGAGAGAGAGAGAGTGAGTTTTAAGGTTCCTTTATTGACAGTCAAAAAGAGAGAGAGAGAGAGAAAGAGAGAAAGAGAGAGAAAGACTAGGAGAGAGAGAGAGAAAGAGAGAGATAGAGAGAGAGAGAAAGAGAGAGAGAAAGAGAGATAAAGACTAGGAGAGAGAGAGAGTGTGGGGGCCATAAAAGAGAGGGAGAGATACACCTATCCTCACCATTGTGAACACCACACAAAGAAAACACTATACTCAACCACATGAGATATACACACACCAGTTTATATGTATATATGTCTTAGAGATAAATATCTATTGTATTGTTTGATGTCCTGCTTTGGCAATGCAAAGAGATATTTGTCATGCCAATAAAGCTACCTTGAATTGAATTGAATTGAATTGAATTGAATTGAATTGAATTGAATTGAATTTAATTTAATTTAATTTAATTTAATTTAATTTAATTGATAAAGACTAGGAGAGAGCGAGAGAAGATAGAGAGAGAGAGAGGGGGGCAGAATAGAGAGGAAGAAAGGAAGAAAGACTAGCAGAGAGAGAGAGAGAGAGGCGGGAAGGGTATTGCTTGTCAGGCTGTTGCGTTCAGAGGTGTTGCTCGTTTGCAGACTGTGCACCAGGACCAAGTCTCTCTGGCTGCAATATGGCCACAGCTCCGCCTGTGTGTGTGTGTGTGTGTGTGTGTGTGTGTGTCTGTGCAAATCTCTTTGGGTGTGTGTGTGCACTGTGCATGTTTGAGTGGTCTGAGAGGCAAGTATGTGTGTGTGTCTGTGTGTGTAGGCTATGGGTTTGTGTGCATGTGTGTGTGTGTGTGTGTGTGTACAGTATGTGTGGGTTTGTGTGTGTGGATTTGTGTATGTGTGGGTTTGTATGTGTGTGTATTGTATGTATGTATTTATTTGTGGGTTTGTGTGTGTGTGTGTGTGTGTGTGTGTGTGTGTGTGTGTGTGTGTGTGTGTGTGTGTGTGTGTGTGTGTGTGTTCAGTTCCTGCACGTCTAAACCAACTATAATCATTTGTAGTGTGTCCTGAGATCCGACCCATGCTTCACCCTGAAATTACTCTCCCCTGAATGGAGACATCACACACACACACACACACACACACACACACACACACACACACACACACACACACACACACACACACACACACACACACACACACACACACACACACACACACTCCCTCCAGCAGGCCAAACAAAGCCGAGCTCCTGAATAGGCTGGACACTGTGTAGAGAGACGAGCTCTGGTTGCCTCCACTGCAGAGTGACCAGAACAGAACAGACCAGAATGTGTCTGCTATCCTGTGACCAGAACATGTGTCTGCTATCTATCTATCTAGTCCAGCTTTTCACATCTCCTCTCCTCCCCTCTCCCCTATCCTATCATCCTGTCTTCTCCTCACCTTTCCTCTTCTTTGCTCACCCCTCTCTTCCATTCCTC
>NW_027468774.1:8519183-8524183 GCF_046254945.1 Alosa pseudoharengus
CCTACATGGTGATCTTGAGACTATGAGAGAGGTTATAATGTCCTGCATGGTGATCTTGAGACTGAGAGGTTATAATGTCCTGTATCGTGATCTTGAGACTGAGAAGTTATAATGCCCTGTATGGTGATCTTGAGACTGTGAGAGAAGTTATATTGTCCTGTATGGTGATCTTGAGACTGAGAGGTTATAATGTCCTGTATGGTGATCTTGAGACTACGAGAGAGGTTATAATGTCCTGTATGGTGACGGAGTTTGTAATCCACTTCAAGTCAGCTTCAGTGCCTCCAACTAAATGATGCCTTCCTCTCCACTGTTATTTCAGAAGAAATATGTATGTAAATAAATAAATATAATGGGAATACATAATTAAATAAATATAATGGTAATAAATAAATAAATATAATGGGAAAGACTTTTTCATTGTTCTAGCTGACAAGGAGGCTTTTGCTCATAAGAAAGTGCTGGCCTTGTAAGCTTTTTTTTTCACACACACACACACACACACACACACACACACACACACACATACACACACACACACACACACGCACACACACACACACACACACACACACTCACCTCTTTCCCCAGTGTGAGTTGACAGACAGGCAAGGGTGCAGCAAGGCTATAGGTGTACAGTAAGTGTGTGTGTATGTGTGTGTGTATGTGTGGGTGTGAGTGTGTGTGTGTGTGTGTGTGTGTGTGTGTGTGTGTGTGTGTGTGTCTGTGTGTGTCTGTGTGTGTCTGAGGTCTGCTCCTGTGCTAAGGGCAGATGGGACTGACAGATTGCTGAGAGCTGGACAGAAGAGGCCAGAGAGGATGAAGTGGAGAGAGGGCACCTCCTCCGTGACACACACCTGCCCTCTGCCACCGGGCCACCAGGGGGCCCCGCTCTGCCGAGAGGGGGGCACTACCAGGGGAGAGGGCACGTCCAGGGAGGGTGGGGGAGCATGGGGTGGCCATGATCAGAGATGGGGGCAGATCCAACATCAAGGGCACAGACTTTTTTTTCTACTTAGCTCTCCTCTGGGACCTTGCCCTTTGCCCCTCTGTCTCTCTGTCCCCCTCTCTCTCTCTATCCCCCTCCCTCTCTATCCCCCTCTCTCTCTCTATCCCCCTCTCTATCCCCCTCTCTCTCTGTCTCCCTCTCTCTCTATCCCCCTCTCTCTCACACACTTGAGATATACTGTATATTTGAGATTGAGTCTAATGAGGCATGTCATTCATTATGGTCAGATGTCAGATTGTGCTGGTTGCTGAGATGGGGTTGGTATTGTGTCTTGTAGCTTCAACCACAGAAAGGTGATTAATGTGGACATGAAATAGAAAGAATAGAAATAGATAAAAATGAAGATTATTATGACCGCCGCGCAGCGAATAGGTTTAGTCAGATTTTTTTTTTTTTTTGCATGTCTAAATTTCCGTCAAGGATTCCCGGGACACTGAAAGACCGGGGTAGACGAAACTTGGTGGGCATGTAACCCCATATGGATAGCATGGAACCATCGTTTTTCGTGGTCATGTTAACCCATTCCATGTGCACACATGTGCATAAACAGATACACACGCACACACATACATTCACAGTAATCATACGTATGACACATACTCACACAGTACACATATGTACGCATGCATGCACATGCACAAACACACATACGCAGGCAAACACACAAGCACGCACACACACACACCCACACACATAAACATGAACGTGTACACACACACATGCATACAATTCAAGAATTTCTCAGAATTATGAACAGGCAAGATGGGGGTGGGGTTGTATAAAATGAATTTTACATGTGAAATCTATGAACTAATCATGTTTGGGTACTTGTTGTCTAGCAGTGAGAATTGAGTGTGGATAATGCAATTTAGTGAGACAGTTAGAATCATATAGGCCTTTCAGCGTGATTTATTTTTGTGGAAAAAATGTGCTGGACTGGGCGGCGGTCATATTTTGTACCGCTCTGCGGTACATCTAGTTGCAACACATGTAGTACTACTAAAATATTGCACAGAAGTCTAATTCAACAGCCTGGCCAGGCACTGAACTTTCTTCTATTTGACTTGCTATGGGCATATCTCTGAGACGCAGGGAAAGGTTGAGCCTAGGAAGAGGATAGGGTTCTCTGCTGTCAATCACTCGTTACTGTTTCACTGTTACACACACACACCTTTTCTGTCCCTGTCCTGTGCCTGTGGCCCTTTAGAAATCACAAGGTGCCGGTCGCACAAAACTTTCTGGTAACCTCCATATAATTCAAGACCCAGACGGAATTACCGGTACATACATCATGAATATACTATGCCTTTATCAAGTCTCATGACCTCACGACAGGTGTGCCTCAGGGATCAGTATTAGGGCCCCTTCTTTTCTCTATTTACACCACTTCTTTGGGTGAGGTCATTTGCTTCCATGGATTTGACTATCACTGCTATGCGGATGATGATACTAAACTTTTCCTATCTTTCCCACCTGATGATTCTACTGTTTCAGATTGTATTTCTGCATGCCTTAGGGATATTTCAGTCAGGATGAAAGATCGGCACCTTCAGCTTAATCCCTCAAAAATGGCGCTTTTGGTGTTTCCAGCTAAAACAGCTATTCCCCAAAAGACTAACATTCAGCTTCACTCATCTTCACTGACCCCAGCTAGATCGGCACATAAATTGGGCGTCATAATTGATGACCAACTTAACTTCTTTGAGCACGTAGCCTCAGTTGCAAAATCATGTTGTTTTCTCCATTATAACATTAGGAAGATCAGACCTCAGACCATTATCTGATACAAGATTCCACACAACTTCTTCTACAGGCAATGGTTATCTGGACTATTGTAATTCACTAGTTAACTGGTCTACCTGCTTGTGTAGTAAGATCGTTACAACTGATTCAGAATGCTGCAGCACACCTGGTCTTTAATCAGCCAAAGAGGACACATGTACAGGAACTCCTTTTCATTGGCTCCCTATAGTGCCCAGGATAAAAATTAAATCTCTCACCTTGGCCTATAGGACACTTACTGAATCTGCTCTCTGCTATCACCTTGGCCTATTGGACACTTACTGGATCTGCTCCCTGCTATCTCAATTCTATGATCCAGCTTTACATCCCCAAACGCTCACTGTGGTCTTCTGATGAGCGTCTGTTGTGTCGACCAGCAATAAACGCTAGATGAAACTCAAGACTCTTCTCCTCAGTGGTTCCTCATTGGTGGCATAAGTTGCCCAGTGCTCTGCATGTTTTGCCTTGCGGGAGTTCTTTTTGGCAGAGACTGTTTTAGATTTGCTGTTGACTGTTAATTGCGGATTTAATGGTTTTTGGACTGAATTAAGACCGGAGTTTTTCTTCGGCCATTTGTCTTACTATATGTCATTAGTCTCTCATCACATAGTCACTCAAACAAATCTACACATTATAATGCAATCAATGAATGTGTCTTATTATGAATCGTAAAACTAAATAGTGGCAAACTCAATATTTTTTTGTTGTAGTCTGAAACATATATGGAAGAGTTGTATGCTTGGATAAACTCACAAGGCTCTCTTAACTTGTACTGAAATAAAACGGAGTGTGAATGAACAACTTGCCTGGGGTAGTTGGATGGGAAAGGTCAGTTGCCAAATGTCAGGGCTTGTTTTGTTTTGTGATATTTGCTATTCCCAGTAGTTGTTTAAATAACAAATATTTGACAAATGGTTTACATAATAAACAACTGAGCCTACCTCAGTCGACACTCTGACAGATAAATCAAAGCCAATTTGCAGTCTGTCCTGCTTGCAGTCTGTCCTGCTCGCAGTCTTTCCTGCTTGTCAACTAGAGATGTGAAGATGCACAGTGAGTCGGCTAAAAAATCGATACAGACGTGCAAAAAAAAATTAATCGTGATGCAACCATGTTGTCCAAAAATAAATAAATAAATAATAACTTCATAGCTCTTTCATTGTAGAGCTACTGTATGTGCAACTTTACCAAAGACAAAGAGCAGCCTAAAGAAGTGCCTTACACCCTCTCCTTGTTCCTGTCTCTCTCTCTCAACACAGACCCCTCCTCAGCCCGCACATTAATCCAAACATTCATAACTGTGCAAGCAAGGACTGTTGTTGCTAAATTGCTATTAAATCCGGTTAGCATTAAAAGCACGCTGAGCAAATTTGTTCCAAACGGTTGCATTCAAGTTGACTGCTAAATTCTTATAATCTTAATCCCGATGTGAATTGGACTTGTGACCGAAGCGTGGCTGGTTCAATCCCAGACTGATAGGAAAAATGTGGGTGGGGGGAGTGATTAAAATAGCTCTCCCACATCTACTGTACGTCCACGGATGAGGTGCCCTTGAGCAAGGCACCTAACCCCAAAACCGCTCCCCTTGAGCAAGGCACCTAACCCCAAAACCGCTTCCCCTTGAGCAAGGCACCTAACCCCCAACTGAGAGAAAGAGAAAGAAGGCTATCTGAAACTTAAACTTTGAAACATAAACACACATGCAGAAACTGAACAGTCCAACCAATAGACTATGATGAGGTACTGTAGCCAGGCTACTTTATTTACAATATGTCCAGGCTTCAACCCGTGCTGTTGACAGCTGAAGCAGCAAGACAGACAGAATAAGAAGAGCTGCTGGAGCCTAATGCAGCTTAATCCTCACAACACCGTGCTGCTGTGAGTAAATAATCAGAAATACAAATATTGTTATTTTTATATCACTGGTTTATGTAACAATATAATATAATAATAATAATAATAATATAACATTATAGGCTGCTACATAGGTCAATATGCCCCCCCCCCCCCAAACTAACATACTGTATAACACTGACTGCAGCGACATTCTCGCCCTGTTTGACATAAAGAGTTGCCATGTCTAAGCGTAAAGAACAATAAAACAGCACATTAACTTGTAAAATCACACACACACACACACACACACACACACACACACACACACACACACACACACAGAGATGTCAGTCTAGCTGTCCCTTATGTTATG
>NW_027468774.1:8526683-8529183 GCF_046254945.1 Alosa pseudoharengus
GGGATGGAGAAAGAGAGACAAAAGGAGAGAGAGGGAGGGAGTGGTAGGGAGAGAGAGGGAGGGAGTGGGGGGGAGAGAGAGGGAGGGAGTGGGAGGGAAAGAGAGAGGGAGAGAGAGGGAGGGAGAGAGGGATGGAGAGAGAGAGAAAAGGAGAGAGAGGGAGGGAGAGAGGGAGAGAGAGAGGGAGGGATAGAGGGAGAGAGAGAGCGAGAGAGAGTCCCTCCAGGTGACTTTTTGAGACTTGGAGCAATCGAAGAGTACCCCCGCAATGTGAGCTTTTTACTCTGAATCTGGGCTCCTTCTGTCCCACTGGGGGAGCTGATTTTGTGGACGATCTGCTCCAGCTGATCCACAGGCGCTTTCACTCAAACCTGGACATCACTGAGGGAAAAGAGAAGGAAGAGGCCAAAGGCTTTGAGAGAAAAAAAGTCTCTTACTATTTCTCCTCATTTCTTTCCTGGGGTTACTGTCAATCAATCCTCCAGCAGCAGCAGCAGGGCAGAGTGGAAGAGTGGAAGCCCAGCTGGAAGCTTCGAGGCTGGGCTTGGCTTGTTGCCTCACACCCCAGCCTCTCTGGATCCTCCAGGGCTGCTACATCTTCCTTTTTCATTAGAGGAATTTAAAGTGGAATCACTTTGGATGTGCAAAGTTCAGAGGTGGACGACAGAAGCCCAATATTCTGATCTTTTTTTTTTCCATCATCGTTTTTTCAGTCAAACTTTAAGTCAACTTGTTTAAGATTTCATCTTTCGGAAAATGTATTCTACAGAAGTCTTCCCTGTGAATAGCTTCTCTATAATGCAACGCTTTACATATTCAGAGAGAGAATCCTCCTTGACAGTTGAACTCAAAGCCTTTCTGCATTCTTACCGAGTTGAACGAGGGCTATGAGTCAAGATTAGTTTGGAGCGCGTGTCTGAGGTGGTGAGTTTTGACAATAAGAGCACACATTAAGTGTGGCAGGGAGGTGAGGGGGTGTGTGTGCGCTCACGATGTCTCACTCACAGAATAGATTTGATTTCGGCAGCTTTTAAAAGGAGCGTGCCGTGTCGCCGATCTCGGGCTCGGGAGCGGGCTGTCATTAGAAGAACACACTCTGTGTGCCCATCTCCGACTCGCTCTAGTCATCTCATGGGCATATTGAGATGCCAGTGCTCAGTCGCCCGCGTCTCTTTTGAAGAATTAAGGCTGATCCTCTGAGGCTCGTCCATATTACAGCCCTCAGTCTTGTGCCAAGCTCACTGCCACGCAGGCTGACTCTCATTTCTATTCCAAGAAGCGGTTTTACTCAATGACTCAATCCCATTCTTTGGTGACAACACAGGCTTGATAAAGGAGTCTGCACAGAAATGATTGGCAATGAAGGCCTCAGGCTTTTCAATTAACAACAGAGAAAACTCTGGAAGTGTCACATGTGTTCCCCAAAGCATGTTAGAATGGAAATGTATGTTGAAATAGTGACAGAAAAGGCTGTTCTGTATTCACACACACACACACACTGTATTCTGTATTCATACACCCACTGCCTCCTCCTGAATCAGTTGCCTTCAGAGCTCAGAGGTACAACATCCATTCTGTTGTCAAAAATGCTTTTATTTTGTGAAAAATGCTTTTATTTTGAAGGCATTATTAAGGCCCTAAAATTAGTTTGACTTCAGACTTTGCACATCAAATAAATGAGGAGGTGTAAGTCCTATCTGCTACTGGGATCTACAGCAGGTCCAGCTGTTTATTATGAAAGCCTTAAATGGTCTGGAGGACTTCCTTCCTCAGCTGGAGGCCACCTCTTCACCCCCTGACTGGCGCTGTCCTCTGACCAAACTTTGGGTTTGTTGTGGTTGTATTGTTTTGTTTTGTTTGTTTTAGGCTTGGGTTTTGGAGTGGTTTGCTTTTATTCTTTAACAGTCTCATTTATTTACTGGTGATAAAAGGAAACTTAAAAACCATCCTCTGCTGCACCCACTACTGTTAATTTGCCCCACTGGTGTATTTTTTCCCCCACTACTGTTTATTTGCCCCACTGGTGTATTTTTTCCCCCACTACTGTTTATTTGCCCCACTGGTGTATTTTTTCCCCCACTACTGTTTATTTGCCCCACTGAGAGGTCTGTGTTTTTCCTTGGTGACTCACTGTGTGACTGTCTGTGATTCTCGTCCACAGACATCCGCGGTCTGCAAGGTTTCCTGGACCAGACGTCTCGGCGCGGTCTGGACGTGTCTCTGCAGCGCGTGGACCGCAACATCAGCGGCGTCTTCTCCAGCCTGTTCACCAGCATGCGCACGGAGGAGCTCAACCGTTACCGGGACACCCTCCGACGCGCCATCCTGCTGCTCAGCCCCCACGGAGCGCAGGTCTTCATCCACCAGGTCAGAACGGCCACTCCGCTCTCTCTCTCTCTCTCTCTCTCTCTCTCTCTCTCTCTCTCTCTCTCTCTCTCTCTCTCTCTCTCTCTCTCTCTCTCTCTCTCTCTGAATACGCTTTTTACAGGATGGTTGATGA
>NW_027468774.1:8534183-8536683 GCF_046254945.1 Alosa pseudoharengus
AACTCTGCCGGACTTTTGAGCCTTCTTTTTGGGACAAGTTTTTGACTTCAGCACTTATAATGGTGTATTTTTGTTACGTTGTAGGCAAGATGTTTGGACTTAATTTCTGGCCCGAGTCTGAATATCTGCCACGACAATATATGTGTGTGTACTGTATGTATATATACATATATGTATATACTTGAGGATTATGTTTCTTACATTTTCTGCTATATATATATATATATATATAGCAGAAAATGTAAGAAACATAATCTTCAAGTCAGATTATTTGGCAATGATAGCAGAGAGCAAATGACCTCCAGCCAGGACATGAGAATTCAAACCCTGCAAGCACTGGCTCTGATGTGGCTCTGATGTGGCTCTGATGCGGCTCTGATGCGGCTCTGATGTGGCTCTGATCTGGCTCTGATCTGGCTCTGATGTGGCTCTGATGTGGCTCTGATCTGGCTCTGATGTGGCTCTGATGCGGCTCTGACGTGGCTCTGACGTGGCTCTGATCCGGCATGATTCTACCAGCTGCTGTGTGGGTGTCTGTGGCAGCTGAAGCTGCTGGAGGAACATAATTTCCCAGGCAGGTGTGTTGGCAGGAGTAGGTGAGCATGAGTGACCTCCTGGAGAAACAGGAGAAACAGGAGAAACACAACACCTGCCTGGTAAAACAGCATATGTGGTCAGGACAGGACTCAAGGCGTTTGGATGAAGGGGGACTTTTTCTCTGTTCCTGGGTGTCACATACACACACATACACACACACACACACACACACACACACACACACACACACACACACACACACACATCTCTGAGTGTTGAGCTAGGTTGCATCAGCAGCAGCCTTCCTAGCCTATCTCCGCCTGGAGGGAAAGTGTCAGTTAGTCGATGCTGACCCCTCATCGAGCAGAGAAACAAAAACACACCACCAATCGATGCAGGCGAGCACTGGTACTCCACACACACACACACACACACACACACACACACACACACACACACACACACACAGACACACAGACACACACACACACACACACAGACACACACACACACACACACAGACACACACACACACACACACACACACACCACCCCCACTCTGCTACTGCAGTATTCTGTCAGGAAGACTTTTCTCTGCTACATAGGTGTGTGTGTGTGTGTGTGTGTGTGTGTGTGTGTGTGTGTGTGTGTGTGTGTGTGTGTGTGTGTGTGTGTGTGTGTGTGTGTGTGAACGCTTATGTGTCGGCCTCATCTCTCAGCTGTTTACCTCTGTGTGTTTCTCACCCTGTTTACTCCTCTATCCCTCTCTTCCTCTATTCCTCTATTCCTCCTCTACTCTATCCCTCTCTTTCTCTATCCCCCTCTTTCTCTATTTCTCCTCTCTTCCTCCTCTACTCTATCCCTCTCTTCCTCTATTTCTCCTCTCTTCCTCCTCTACTCTATCCCTCTCTTCCTCTCTTCCTCCTCTACCCTACTCCATCCCTTCTTTCTCTCTTCCTCCTGGCCTGCTCTGTCCACTCTCCCGGCTCTCATGTAAATGATAGCCAAAGTGCAGAGTCGGGCAACAGGCAGTAATGAAGGAAAGCTAATTCAAAATCCATGTGCTAATTTGATACCATGAGCAGTAGCCTCAGTGCAGCGCTCCCCCACACACACCACTTCAGGGGTCAGGCTCATGTGCAGTGCTCCCCCACACACACCACATCATGGGTCAGCAGCGCTTCCACACACACACCACATCATGGGTCAGCACCGCTTCCACACACACACCACATCAGGGGTCAGCAGCGCTTCCACACACACACACCACATCAGGGGTCAGGATCATGTGCAAAACACAGTGTGTGGGGCTGCCCATCATTTCCATGAGGCATTCTGTGTGTCTCTCCAGGCCTCCTCTCTCCTCCTCTCCTCTCATCACTTCCTCCCATATCCTCCTCCTCTCCTCTGCTCTCCACTTCTCTTCTCTCCTCTCTTCCTGCTCTCCTCTCCTCCTCTCCTCTCCTCCCCTCTCCTCTCTTCTCCTCTCCTCTCCTCTCTCCTCTCTTCCTCCTCCTCTCCTCTCCTCCCCTCTCCTCTCCTCTCCTCCCCTCTCCTCTCCTCTCCTCTCCTCTCTCCTCTCTTCCTCCTCCTCTCCTCTCCTCTCCTCTCCTCTCCTCTCCTCTCCTCCCCTCTCCTCTCCTCTCCTCTCTCCTCTCTTCCTCCTCCTCTCCTCCTCTCCTCTCCTCCCCTCTCCTCGCCTCCCTCCTCTCCTCTCCTCTCCTCCCCTCCTCCTCTCCTCTCCTCCCCTCTCCTCGCCTCCCTCCTCTCCTCTCCTCTCCTCCACACATCTCCTCTCTGCTCTCCTCCTTTCCTCTCCTCTCATCTCTCCTCCTCTCCTCTCCTCTCCTCTCCTCTCTTCCTCCTCCTCTCTCCTCCTCTCTTCCTCCTCCTCTCCTCCTCTCCTCTCCTCGCCTCCCTCCTCTCCTCTCATCTCTCCTCCTCTCATCTCCTCCTCTCCTCT
>NW_027468774.1:8551683-8554183 GCF_046254945.1 Alosa pseudoharengus
AGTCGCAAGGCCATGGGGGAGTCTGGAGTAGCACCAGGTCTTGTACCCAATTAGAGCTGTAGTCATGTGAGATGATGGACAGATGCACGCCAGATCAATGCCACAACAGGGCCAGGTGTGGGCCGGAACCACGCCAGATCATGTACTTCAGTTCTAATTCCTCCCACACAATTTTCCCTTGTTGTTATTCCACCTATGATTTAATAAGGATGCCCACCTTTGTGCCATGTTAGGGCAGTTTTCATGTTAATTTATGGTGCCATGTCCCAGGTGTGGACTAGACCCTTGCCAGATTATGCCCCTCGTCTTCATGCCAGATTAGTGCAGCTTTCTTTCTAGATTACGGACAGATCTGAGTCGTCTATGTGTCAAGTCTGGGCTATACTGTAGCTGTAGCATGCCAACATATGGCCACGTTTGTGCCAGATTTAACACAGCTTTCATGTCAGATTATGGCCAGATCTGCGCCAGCTGTGTGCCAGACCAGGGCCATCAGTACGCATAGCAGCTATCAGGGCCCCCAGGTACACAGAGGTATCAGGGCCCCCAGAGACACAGCGCCATCAGGGCCCCCAGGTACACACAGAGCCATCAGGGCCCCCAGGTACACATAGAGGTAGCAGGGCCCCCAGGTACACATAGAGGTATCAGGGCCCCCAGGTATCAGGGCCCCCAGGTACACATAGAGGTATCAGGGCCCCCAGGTACACATAGAGGTATCAGGGCCCCCAGGTACACATAGAGGTATCAGGGCCCCCAGGTACACTTAGAGGTATCAGGGCCCCCAGGTACACATGCATCAGGGCCCCCAGGTACACATAGAGGTATCAGGGCCCCCAGGTACACATAGAGGTATCAGGGCCGATCTTGAGGTGAGGCTGTAAAGAGGGCGAGTGTTGACAGGTGCTAAAGAGAAGATTTAACGTGATAATTGGGCGTGTGAGGAGAGAAGATGGAGAGACTAATAAATAAATCACCTTTTAAAGAAACGCTTGCTGATACAGCGCGCCAGCTGAAAAATGAGGTGTCCACACCAAGTGCATTTATTTCAGAGAAACGGTGCGCTTGACACACTCTCTCAATAGCCAGTGGAATATTACCCTGCTCCTGAGAGAAGCCAGGCCCCCTACAGGATTAACAGTGGTACTGCACAGATGTACGTGTAGGCACAAGAACACCAGCGATGCATATGTCTTCTTTTCTCTTTCCTCTAACTCCTCTTTAATCCCCCTTTCCTGTCCGTCCTCCATATTCTGGATCATGGCCATCTGTCCTCTTAGTTCCCCTTGACTGCCTCACTTCCCTGTTCAAGCCTTTACATGGCAGTGCCATTGTCAATGCATTTGTACATCTTCAAAGGAAAATAAAGTATTTAATTACTGAAAGAGGAATTACTGATTTAAAAAAAAAACGGAATTAATTTGCTCTCTCAATCTATCTGTCTCTTTTGTATTCTCTCTTTTATCTCTCTCTCTCTCTCTCTCTCTCTCTCTCTCTCTCTCTCTTTCTTTTTCTCATCTGTCTTTTATCTCTCTATCTGTCCTCTCACATTGCTCTATCTGTTTCCCTTTCACACTCTATCACTCTCTCTCTCCCTCACACACCTGTCTCTTATCTTTCCCTCTTTTTTTCCATCTCTCTCTCCATCCATCCTTTTCTCCACAAGACTCTGTCCCCCCCCTCACCCTCTTCCCTCCCCACTGTATTGCCACATGTCAAGGTGACCCCCCCCCCCCCTCCCTCAGCAGAGGTGGCGGTTGCGTGTAAATCAGATGGGCTCCTACTCTAGGCCCCCACTTCATCAAGATGTTGGTGGATTCCTGGCTATAAACATGTCGGCCCTAATGGAAAGGGACGCCCTTATCTGGGCACAGGGAAGGACTGCACCCCGCCATTTGCACTCCCTTTATTTACGCTCTGTGTCCGTCAGTGTCAGGGGACACGAGATGACAAGGAGAGAGGGAGAGAGAGTGGGAGAGGGAGATGGAGGGAGGGAGAGATAGAGATGGAGGGAAGGAGGGAGAAAAGGAAAGAGGGAGAGAGAAGGGGTGGAGGGAGCAAGGGAACGACAGACTAGCAGGGAAAGAGGGGTAGAATGAGGGGGAGAGAGATACAGAGAGTGAATGAGAGGAAGAAAGAGTGTGAGAGAGGAATAGAGAGAACACAGTGAGAGTGGAGGAGGAGGAGGAAGAGGAAGATGACTCCAGCAGAAACAGGCAGGAAGCGGGAGGGTAGGAGTGCAGTGCTAAGAGGCATACTGCTGGCTCTGCCAAATCCTCTAAATACACACACACACACACACACACACACACACACACACACACACACACAGGTATGTGCATTTGATCACACACACACACACACACACACACACACACACACACACACACACACACACACAGGTATGTGCATTTGATCACACACACACACACACACACACACACACATTTGCACATAAATCCTTCTGATCCTCATACACGCTGTGATGGAAACCTATTTG
>NW_027468774.1:8559183-8571683 GCF_046254945.1 Alosa pseudoharengus
AATTCTGGCTTTAGTCATCTTGGTTGTGCAAAGAGGCTGCTTTAATTGAAATGGAAGATTGGGATGTTAGTCTGGCATTCACACTGACAAATCTCCAGAGAGCTCAAATTAATTTGTAAGGACTGTGATGTGAGGGGCTCTTGAAAGCTTACAGCTTAATTTTCATAAAAAACACCCTTTTGCTTTCTAAAGGCGTTCTAACTCATCTCATTTAAAAAAGTGATTGCTCATGGTTTGTTTATAGGTCCTCCTAATAGAAAGCCCTCCACTGATAATGACTTATTGGGCGGATTTCATTTCCTCACCTTAATAATATGTTCTGAATATTTAAAATGTGAAAACTCGTAACAAAGTGTGTCCTGTGTTTGCCTCTCTGTACTTCAGCCATCACAGCCATCCTCAGAATGGACATTACATTCATAACAGTGTATTAGAATGGACATGACATTCATAACAGTGTATGAAAATGGACATGACATTCATAACAGTGTATCAGAATGGACATGACATTCATAACAGTGTATCAGAATGGACATAACATTCATAACAGTGTATCAGTGAGCAGAAGCTGAGGGGCTCTAGCTGCACTGAGATGTCAATCAGATGTCGTCTCGATAGACTGCTTCCACAGGGACACCTGGCACCAGTGCTCCTGGGCCCCCCTCTTCCCCTCTCCTCCTCTCTTCCCCTCTTCCCCTCTCCTCCCCTCTTCCTCTCCTCCTCTCCTCCTCTCTTCCCCTCTCCTCCTCTCCCCTCCTGATCTCCTCCCTTCTTCCTCTCCTCCTCTCTTCCCCTCCTCCTCTCCTCCTCATCTCCTCCCCTATTCCTCTCCTCCTCTCCCCTCCTCATCTCCTCCCCTCTTCCTCCTCTCCCCTCCTCATCTCCTCCTCATCTCCTCCCCTATTCCTCTCCTCCTCTCCCCTCCTCATCTCCTCCTCATCTCCTCCCCTATTCCTCTCCTCCTCTCCCCTCCTCATCTCCTCCCCTCCTCCCCTCCTCCTCTCCTCCCTCCTCTCCCCCTCTCCCCCGTACTGTGCTGTGGTGTCCAGTCTGTCCCTCTGGCGTGGGGAGAGCTGTCTCCTCCGTGCTGGTGTGATGCTGCTTTGTGTTTGTGTTGTTGCCGTTGGCTGGTCAGGGGAGAAGACTTCATCATGAGGGAGGGGAGTGCCAGGAATGCTGATGTGACAGCAGCGTCATGGTGATTAGCATTCCTGCAGAGGAGCAGGAGGGAGGGCTTCACACCTCGGAGTCTGTCACAGCACGAGTACACACACACACACACACACACACATACACACACACACACACACACACACACACACACACACCATACACACACACACACACACACCAGGGGTGGCAGCTTTTAACACTCACGGGTACAGAAACCTGCATCACTAGGCAAGGCACACACACACACACACACACACACTCACGGGTACAGAAACCTGCATCACAAGGCAAGGCACAGACACACACACTCACGGGTACAGAAACCTGCATCACTAGGCAAGGCACACACACATACTCACGGGTACAGAAACCTGCATCACTAGGCAAGACTGCCTATTACAGCTGATTGGATACGGAGTAAAGTAATGCCTGCTGTTTTGGATTTGGCTTCGTAGCCCTCTAATAGCACGTTATGATTATGCCCTATACTCCCAAATATCATCCTCTAATAGCACGTTGTGATTATGCCCTATACTCCCAAATATCATCCTCTAATAGCACGTTATGATTATGCCCTATACTCCCAAATATCATCCTCTAATAGCACGTTATGATTATGCCCTATACTCCCAAATATCATCCTCTACTGTACGTTGTGATTATGCCCTATACTCCCAAATATCATCCTCTAATAGTACTGTACGTTGTGATTATGCCCTATACTCCCAAATATCATCCTCTAATAGCACGTTGTTATTATGTCCTATACTCCCAAATATCATCCTCTAATAGTACTGTACGTTGTGATTATGCCCTATACTCCCAAATATCATCCTCTAATAGCACGTTGTTATTATGCCCTATACTCCCAAATATCATCCTCTAATAGTACTGTACGTTGTGATTATGCCCTATACTCCCAAATATCATCCTCTAATAGTACTGTACGTTGTGATTATGCCCTATACTCCCAAATATCATCCTCTAATAGTACTGTACGTTGTGATTATGCCCTATACTCCCAAATACCATCCACTAATAGTACTGTACGTTGTGATTATGCCCTATACTCCCAAATACCATCCTCTAATAGTACTGTACGTTGTGATTATGCCCTATACTCCCAAATACCATCCTCTAATAGTACTGTACGTTGTGATTATGCCCTATACTCCCAAATACCATCCTCTAATAGTACTGTACGTTGTGATTATGCCCTATACTCCCAAATATCATCCTCTAATAGTACTGTACGTTGTGATTATGCCCTATACTCCCAAATATCATCCTCTAATAGTACGTTGTGATTATGCCCTATACTCCCAAATATCATCCTCTAATAGCACGTTATGATTATGCCATATACTCCCAAATATCATCCGTATGACCAATTTACATGCAACGGCTAGATTACTTTTCTTTATCTTTGTAAGTATGGTCTGATATTTAGACAGTTTATTGTAAATGCCTAGATGACTTTTCTTTACCTTTGTAAGTACCGGTATGGTCTGATATTTAGACAGTTTATTGTGAAAGTTTATGTCCATGTATAGGTTATTTGAGACAACCTATTTCAAGGATTAGCACTTCTCATCTTTATCCAAGAACACATCACCGGAGTAGGTAGATGTTACACACACACACACACACACTCACTCACTCACTAAATTGTAGAGGTATGTGAAGAAAAGAAAAGAAAGAACACCATGCATTATACAGTAATGTGTGTGTGTGTGTGTACATGTCTCTCTCTCTCTCTCTCTCTCTCTCTCTCTCTCTCTCTCTCTCTCTCTCTCTTTCTCTCTCTCTTTATCTTTCTCTCTCTCTCTTTCTCTCTCTCACAGACATGAAGCACATGAATGAGAAGAAGCACACACACACACACACACACACACACACACACACACACACACACACACACACAGACACACAGACAGACACACACACGCAGTGGGGGACAGGATGTTTAATTCTACATCCACAACCTCACGTCCACTCATGCTCTCTCTCTACACACACACACACACACACACACACACACACACACACACACACACACGTATGCCACACACATGGAGACCAAGCATTGGTTTGCACACACAAAGCCCCCTGCACCTCATATTAGCATGTAGAGTGGGAGAGAGACGAAGTGGCCCCAGTTGTCTGCTGATTTGAATAACTCCCTCCCTGGCAGCGCTAGAGCTAGATAGTCATGGCGCTAGCGCCAGAGCTAGAGGTAATCATGGCGCTAGCGCCAGAGCTAACGGTAATCATGGCGCTAGCGCCAGAGCTAGAGGTAATCATGGCGCTAGCGCCAGAGCTAGAGGTAATCATGGCGCTAGCGCCAGAGATAACGGTAATCATGGCGCTAGCGCCAGAGCTAGAGGTAATCATGGCGCTAGCGCCAGAGCTAGAGGTAATCATGGCGCTAGCGCCAGAGCTAGAGGTAATCATGGCGCTAGCGCCAGAGATAACGGTAATCATGGCGCTAGCGCCAGAGCTAGAGGTAATCATGGCGCTAGCGCCAGAGCTAGAGGTAATCATGGCGCTAGCGCCAGAGCTAGAGGTAATCATGGCGCTAGTGCCAGAGCTAGAGGTAATCATGGCGCTGTGCAGTTGACTGCGGGCCCTTTTCTCTCGCGCTCGTTGTGACAGTAATGTCACAGGCCCTGAGAGTGGAGCTCTGCTACAGAGCTTGATCTACAGTGTGAGGGCTCTGCTGGAGAAATGGCCGTGCGGCTCATTGGCCCCTATGGCAACTTTCTGTGTATTTAGAGTTGTGCTAAATGGTTTTCTCAGCAGGCGCTTTCCCCACTGCCTATAATGAGCACCACACCCCTCCTCCCCTCTCTGTAGTCAACACACTCTACACTCTTTAGCCTGTGTGTGTGTGTGTGTGTGTGTGTCTGTGTGTGTGTGTGTGTCTGTGTTTCTGTGTGTGTGTGTGTGTGTGTGTGTGTGTGTGTGTGTGTGTATGTGTGTGTGTGTGTGTGTGTGTGTACTGTATGCATGTGTGTGTGTGTAGGTCTGTGTGTGTGTGTGTGTGTGTCTGTGTGTGTCCGTCTGTGTGTGTGTGTGTGTGTCTTTAATCAAGCTAGCACTTCAAGCTTGGCAAATGTTTTAAAGGCACATGGGCCCACAGGTTCTTCTGCTTCCTCAGGGCACAAAGTGTGAATGGGAGCCATTTGCCGTTGGTGAGCAGAGTTATCAAGTCAAGTCAAGTTACTTTATTTACCCCCCAATGGGGCAAATGTGTGTGCAGCAAATAGTATAGTACAAATCACACACAATCACACAGTAAAGAGGTTGCCTAGCCTGCAGGCATAGTTAAAAAAAACAATAAGAACAGTGAACAGTCAATCAATAGTAGGTCATGTTATGAAAACAAGGGTGGTGGTAGCGGAGGTTAAGGAGCTGGACATGCAGTAGCCAGACAAGTTGTGGGTTTAATTGACGGCTTCCACCGTTGTGCCCTTAAGCAAGGCACTTAACCCAGAGTAATATGAAATATGGGCCTTGTAATATGATTAACATGTGCAAGTCGCTTTGGATTAAAAAGTGTCTGCTAAATGACTACCTGTAGATGTCAATGTAAACAGACAGGGCTGAAGCACACTGTCTTGTGCAGACACACATCTGGTGATGGCATGGTCTGGCGGAGAGTGAGGCATATATGCCGCACGATTTGAGAACCACTGAGTAGCTAGTGTCCACCCACTCTGGAGTGTAGCACGCTGGGCTAAGCAAAGAAAGGTTTTGGTTTCAACTTACCAAGGGTTGTACTTTTTGAATATTCAAACAGTACAGTATGTGTCTTCAGGAGATGTCATTTCTATCTCTAAAAGCCTTGCAAATCTCCACATCAGTTGTTTCGGCTTACCAAGGGTTGTACTTTTTAGATATTCAAACAGTATGTGTCTTTCTACTGTATCTATAAAAGCCTTGCAGATGTCTTCTCCACATCAGCTGTGATTAACAGTATCTGTGGGTTGCTGATGTCTTCTCCACATCAGTTGTGATTTACAGTATCTGTGGGTTGCCGATATCCATGTCCGTGTCTGGGGGCAGTGTACATGTTTTCACGCTGGCTCTGTGTGGTTTGGATGTGGTCAGTCAGACGACAGGCCCTGCAGCATGCCCCCTTCTAGGCTTTCTGTCTCCAACTGTGTGGAAATGGCATTGAGTCGCCAGCTGAAGTCAAGTCAAGTTTATTTGTAGAGGACATTTCATATGACAAGCACAGACTCGACATGCTTCAAAGTAGGAAGAAAACAACACAACAAACACATGACGAGAGCCAGAATTTGAAAAAAAGAAACCCCCGGACACTAGGACCCAGAAACCCCCGGACACCAGGAGCTGGCCTAGTTCTAGAACCCCCTTTTGAAACTTTGAAACTCGTTCTATCTTTTTATCTTTTTATCGAATATTCTCCGAAGTTTCAACCTCCCCTGCCGCCTATGGGAAGAAAAACAACAACTATCTGTCCTGGCACCGTATGCAAGAACAACACTCTGAGTGCATCACAAACATGTCTTCTTAACAACACCACAAACATGTCTTCCTAACACCACAAACATGTCTTCCTAACACCACAAACATGTCTTCCTAACAACACCACAAACATGTCTTCCTAACAACAGCACAAACATGTCTTCCTAACATCACAAACATGTATTCCTAACATCACAAACATGTCTTCCTAACAACACCACAAACATGTCTTCCTATCATCACAAACATGTCTTCCTAACACCACAAACATGTCTTCCTAACAACACCACAAACATGTCTTCCTAACATCACAAACATGTCTTCCTAACAACACCACAAACATGTCTTCCTAACATCATAAACATGTCTTCCTAACACCACAAACATGTCTTCCTAACACCACAAACATGTCTTCCTAACAACACCACAAACATGTCTTCCTATAACACCACAAACATGTCTTCCTATAACACCACAAACATGTCTTCCTAACTCTGATAGACAACACCTCTCCAATTACATTAGCTGCCGCACATGGAGAGGACATACCACTCTACTCTACCATTAACTCTACATAATACTCGTTTTCATAAACTAAGCTATGCTCTGCCAGAGCCATGCGCAGGGGTTAAACACTAAGCCCAGGAGAGTGTGAATATTATGTGTCATACAAATGCAATAGCTTTTAAAGAGTTTAGGATATTAGACTTCTGAGTCTATTGCCTATACAGTACATAGTGATGTATAGCATCCAATGAATAGAGCTAAATGCAGGTATGACCAGGGCTAAGCACGTTTACCCTGAGTGATCTGATAGGAATTTGTATGCCAAGAGGTTTAAGTGCAATGAAGTGCAGGTTGTAGGACTTAACTTTGCATCAGTTTGCCACTGTCATCTATCCTCCACTGTAGTTTTAAACATGTCCTAATGTTATCACTTATGTAGAAACATGTTTGCAATAGGACTAATGCTCCCCTCATGTTACTCATCCAATGCACGCACGCACACACACACACACACACACACACACACACACACACACACACACACACACACACACACACACACACATACACACACACACACACAGTTTGTAACTGTCATCTATCCTCCACTGTAGTTTTAAACATGTCCTAATGCTATTACGCATGTAGAACATGTTTGCAATAGGACTAATGCTCCCCTCATGTTCATGGTGCAGTCAATGCCAGGCTAACACATTACTGTCTGATTTCCATCTTGATTTCTATCTTTAAGTGTGATTTAGTGGAAGCTTTGTAGAACTCAAGTAATTCCTGCTGAAAAAATATATCTAATATTCTAAGTTAAGGGAATATATGAAGAAAAGCTGGTTTCACAGCATGAAAGGAGACATTTGGCAAATGTAAATTTAGACATTCTCTAAATGTGAGTTCAGAGACCAGTGCAGCCCCAAGCACTCTGTCTCACTACACAGAAGACGGAGAGAGAGAGAGAGAGAGAGGGAGAATGAGAGGGAGGGAGAGAGCAGTACAGAAACACAGAGACAGAGTGTGAGAGAGAGATGGGGAGAGAGAGATGGAGGAAAAGAGAGAGCTGGGGAGAGAGAGATGGAGGAAAAGAGAGAGATGGAGAGAGAGAGAGAGAGAGAGAGAGAGAGAGGAGGAAAGAGAGGAGGAAAGACACAGTATAGTCAGAAACACAGAGAGACTATCACTAGCGGCAAGTGCGATCCTAGCTCCACTGAGAGCCAAGTGAGAGCTATAAAAAGCCTGCACTCTAGTGAGGACAGACTGAGTGAACAGAGGTCAGTGCAAACACACACACACTTTCTGACCCAACACATCGGAATCATACTCTGCCAACTTTCTCACTCAAAACCCAGATTTGGATTTTAAACATCAACAATCTAGCTGGACTGGTTTTAAAAGACAATATGTTTTTGCTGTTACTATCATACATGTATGTGCACACACACATACACACACACACCACATACACACACCACAAACACACACACACACACACACACACACACACACATACACACACACACCACATACACACACCACAAACACACACACACACACACCACACACCCCACAAACACAAATAAAAAAAGCAAAAACGATTGGAATGATAATAGGGAGTTGTGAGCCAGGGAGATGTACAGTATCTTCTCCTGTCAGGTCTGCGGCTGTTCCAGAAGCCCGACACGACTCCTAACAGGAAGTGTCTTTTCCTCTCTGAGATCAGCCACTCACGCTGTTCGACTGCAAGTGCTCGTGGTTTTTTCCCTCGTTTCCATGGAGAAGTGTGAGTGGTGCGCTTTGCGTAATGAGGCTTTGCACTGGCTGTGTGAATAGATAATGTGACTTTTTTATCCTCTTCCTCAAGTTCCGTCGTTCTCTCAGAAGAGAGAGGAAACCGGTGCCTGACTCAGGAACACTGTCTGACCATTTGTGCCCACAGCATGCAAGAGATGCCGGAAGCATTAAGCATTTAATTTCACTTATAGAGCGCCAAAACATTACACATGTCTCATGGCGCTTTACAGAGTGTTGGGTAACAGGGGCCAGGAAAAACTCCCCAGAATTGAAGATACATATAGGAAGAAACTTCGAGCAGATCCACGACTCAAGGGCCTGACCCATCTGCCTAGGGTCAGTTACAGAACAGTAAGATTTGTTTCTATTTAAGCAGAACCAGAAACCTCGGTTCTATTTGAGCAGAACTAGACACCTCGTTTCTATCTGCGCAGAACCAGACACCTCAGTTCTATTTGAGCAGAACTAGACACCTCGTTTCTATCTGCGCAGAACCAGACACCTCAGTTCTATTTGAGCAGAACCAGACACCTCGGTTCTATTTTCCCTCTGTCACTCGCACTGTTCTGCTATTTTGAACGAGAAATGTGACGCAATAGCACGCAAAAGCATGTTTAATGGATTAAGTGTGGACAGAGGGCGCTCAATGGTACACCACAGCCGGACCCTCGCATGCACTTAGAATAAGCTGTTATACGGAGAACCAACTCGGGACAGGCAAATCACAAAGGGCCTCGGACAGGACAGGGGTCTATTCCAACTCAGTATAAATAACGTTTATATTTAGAACACATTTATTAATGTATTTAGAATATATTAATGTATGTAGAATCTGTATGTTGTTTGAAGTTGGGCTGCAAGGCCTAGACTAACATGCATTGTAGATTACATGCCTATTCTGCCCGAGGATGATGATGATGATGATGACGACGACGATGATGATGATGATCATCATCATCATCATCATCATCATCATCATCATCATCATCATCATCATCACCATCATCACCATCATCAAAAAATGCATCTGCTTGTCACAAAGGGGTTTGATTTTTGCTCACATGTGAGTTGATGCTTTTCATCCTCTGCTTATAGAAATTCTCTTTCGTCTCTTAAAATTGCTCTGCAAGTGTTGATGTTTTGGTTCTTCCTGCAAAATTGCGTAAGAGTCTGTATGATTGTTTTGAAATCAAATCTCTCTTTCACTTTCTGTTCTGTCTGTCTGTCTCTGCCTCTCTTGAACTGTGTGTGTGTGTGTGTGTGTGTGTGTGTGTGTGTGTGTGTGTGTGTGTGTGTGTGTGTGTGTGTGTTTGTGTGTGTGTGTGTGTGTTTGTTTGTGTGTGTGTGTGTGTGTATGTGTGTGTGTGTGTGCGTGCGTGTGTGTGTGTGTGTGTGTGTGTGTATGTGTGTGTGTGTGTGTGTGTGTGTGTGTGTTGTTTATCTTTGTGTGAGACTATCTTTTATGTGAAGCTTGTGATTTCGACATCAGACAGACACACACAGGTGTGGGGCTGCATTTGAAAGTGTGTGTGTGTGTGTGTGTGTGTGTGTGTGTGTGTGTGTGTGGTTATGGCTGTGTATACTGCTATGATGAGAAATCAAAAGCAGACAGTCTTGGCGTGCCAGACATTCAGCGCTTCTTCCTTCTCTCTCTCTCTCTCTCTCTCTTCTCTTCCTTCTCCCTTCTCTCTCTCTCTCTTCTCTTCCTTCTCTCTCTTCTCTTCCTTCTCCTTTCTCTCTCTCTCTCTCTTCTCTTCCTTCTCCCTTCTCTCTCTCTCTCTCTTCTCTTCTCTTCCTTCTCCCTTCTCTCTCTCTCTCTCTCTCTTCTCTTCCTTCTCTCTCTCTCTTCTCTTCCTTCTCCCTTCTCTCTCTTCTCTTCATTCTCCCTTCTCTCTCTTCTCCCTCTTTCCTCTTCTCTCTCTCTTCTCTCATTCTCCTCCCTCGCTTCCCTCACACGAGTGGAAGAGCCCGGCTGCA
This sequence comes from Alosa pseudoharengus, assembly GCF_046254945.1. Lineage (NCBI taxonomy): Eukaryota > Metazoa > Chordata > Actinopteri > Clupeiformes > Clupeidae > Alosa > Alosa pseudoharengus. Next base: position 8,569,135 of record NW_027468774.1, read on the forward strand.
AATAGCACTTCTAAAGGCAAACACTTTCCATTGGCCAGAAAGGCTAGTAGGGGCGATGACTTTGGAGGCCTAGCCAGAAGATATTAGACTGATTCATCTTTTCATCTCTCTCTTCATCTCTCTCTCTCTCTCTCACACACACACACTTGCTCCACCTCTCCTTCCCTCCCTCTTCAGTGTCTGCCTCTCTCTTTCTCAGACTCTCTCTTCCTCTCCCCCTTCTCTCTCTCTCTTCCTCTCCGCCTCCTTCTCTCTCTCTCTTCCTCTCCTCCTCCTCTCTTTCTTCCTATGCCCCTCCTTCTCTTGTCTTATCAACACACACAATTGGTTCATTCAGCTACAGGAGACATTGACTATTGACTACTGACACCCCCCCCCCTCTCTCTCTCTCTCTCTCTCTCTCTCTCTCTCTTTCTCTCTCTCTCTCTCTCTCTCTCTCTCTTGATATACATTTTACATCAGTGGACAGAAAGATTTTGTATAATGCCATTTTGAAATCTGCTAATGCTAATGTACTTAAGGGGAGGGTTGACACAAAATGGAGGGGTCATTTTGGGGGCAGTGAAGATCTGTCACCATCATGGAGGGTACTGTACAAGCCCCCCATACCAAAAAGGTCTGGGGACCTTCAGTGGCGGGTACTTCACTGTGTCATAGCCACAAAGGTCTTTGTTGTTAAGTTCAGGCATGATCTCTCACCTTTATGTAGTGTCTGTAATGTACCCGATTCAGTGTTTCATGTTTTTTGTGACTGTCTGAAATTGTTGTCCATTTTTCAGTTGTTGGAGGGAGTGGGCCAGAGGTTGGGGTTCACTTTCTCAAAATAACTGTTCATCCTTGGGGTTAAATACTCCAAAAACAAAAGGGAACTGTGCACCTTCATGAACTTCTTGACTGGCCAAGCAAAACTGTAGGGCTGCAGCTATCAATTCTTTTTGTAATCGATTAATCTATGTTTAAAAGCTAAACATTTTATCACGACATCGCTACAAATACGTGAAAATCAGCCAACATTAATCACATACTGTATTTGTAGCGATGTCGTGATATAATGTTTAGCTTTTTATGTTTTTAAGTAGTAAACTTATTCACGTTCAATTGCAAGACAGTATGCCTAAAAAAGAACCCCTTTTTATACACACATGCATGCACCCTCATCTTCCCTCACGCACCGCACACGTGCACACACACACACACAGGTTGCTGGGTTACCATAGCAAATAGGCTCACCCCAGAAATTATTTTTAGCAGCCCAATGGTAAAATTATGTGTTAGTAGCCTAATGGTAGGCTATTTTTTAGTAGCCTAATGGTAACATTATTTGTTAGTAGCCTAATGGTAAATGCTGCAGGTGTAGAAATCTACATAAAACAGATATTTACTTTGATGTCAAGTCTAGATTACAGCATGAAACTTGTTGTGCATATTAATACATTAAATTGCTTTCCCTCTTCTCCCTCCCAGCACTTCACAACATAGTATGAACAGCTTTGTTCGCCCAGCTAAGTCATGCACAAGAGGCTGCAATTTTACAGAGAGCATTTTGAACATTATTTAATTGTTGGCACTGGCACTTAAAAACACTAAATGGGTAAATTGCAATAAATGGGCTTAAAATTGAACTTTTGGAGCCAAATGTTGGAGTTAGAATAAATAACTCTGTGCCAATTGCTTGATCATTTTACAGCCATGTCATTTTCGTTATGCATTATTTGTTTTGGTTGTTTAAAAATGCAAAGAACAATTTTCCGATTAATCGATTAATCGATCGATAAAGTGCTAGATTAATCGATTACAAAAAGAATCGATAGCTGCAGCCCTATTGTATTGCCAAAGCATACATGTAAGTAGTAGTATGAGAAGAAGAAAACAAAACATCATCATGCATCATACATTACCACAACGGCAGTGTGTGTGTGTGTGTGTGTGTGTGTGTGTGTGTGTGTGTGTGTGTGTGTGTGTGTTAGTGTGGATGGGAGTGCATGTAGGTGTGTGTGTCTGTGTCTGTGTGTATGTGTGTGTGTACACACATGTGTGTGTGTGTATTTCACTGTGTGCTCCCTTTTCTCCCTTTCCTATGGCAAGCCTCTATATATCTTGCACTCTTTTGTTCCTCTCCTAATATTCTTAGACTTCCTAGACTTAGAGATCCTTAAGTTCCTTAAGTTTTGAAGGTCTAGGTGCATTTCTCTGAATTTAGGAAAGAATTGATCTCTTAAAATGGAAAGAATGTAGGAAAAAATATATATATTTCTTTCCACCTTGGTTATAGTTGATGCACAGCCTGTATTCTCTGGGCAGCCAGGTTCGCCTGTGGTGTCTGCCCTTCTCAATAGCCGGACTGTGATTGCTTAGTCTGTACTTGGTCAAGGTTTTTCTCTGTCAGCTATCAGTGACTGCGGATATGTAGTCTGCCAGAGTGTACTCTGTTTAGGGCCAAATAACATTGACGTTTATTTTGTCTGTTGTTGCTTCAGTCCAATATGATATGGATGAGTGGGCTTGTTTCTACACTCATCTCTTGGCTTTTCAGGGCTTTATAACAAAGA
>NW_027468774.1:8585321-8592821 GCF_046254945.1 Alosa pseudoharengus
GACATCCTATTTCTCTATGTGCTGCTGCATCTGTGGTGGCAAGTCTTCCATAAAACACAACATGCAGGGAGAGGGTGGGGGAGGGGGTGGGGGGTCATACATACACACACACACACACACACACACACACACCACATTGTGCATAAGTATTGTTGGAAGGCATGAAATACTGCATGCATCGTGCATTGGTAAATGTGGAAGACTTGTTTTCTTTTGTACTATACATCCTTACAGAGGTCAACAGGGTGGTCTGACCGCTACGTCTCTCATGGCCAACAGTAAATATAAACACAAACAACACACTCATCACTCTCCACACCCAGCTGCATTTGCCTTGGCAATGAGGATCCCTCTCCCTGCAGTGCACTCTAAAGTCAACTCACTATCATTAATGAATTACGTCTCATGGATATTTATGAGGAAACACACCCATAAGGGCTAATTACTTGTGTTTGAAGACAAAGCCTTATTATGTTCCAGCATCCCTTTAGAGAGTTGCGTCTCCGAGTCACCGGCCTGCTGTCTGGACCATATGGTGGGATTCAGCCCATCAGCACTCCATCCAAGTACTCGCTCACAGCTGCATCTACACATACACACACACACACACACACACACACACACACACACACACACACTGTGTCCGCTTAAGAGCAGTATTGTGTTACAGTGCCCAGTAGTTACATTGGGCTACTCTTGTAGTCCTTGTAGTCAATAGTATTTATCAGTACTCTGTCACAGCTGCGTCTACACGCACGCACGCACGCACGCACGCACGCACGCACGCACGCACGCACGCACGCACGCACGCACGCACACACACACACACACACACACACACACACACACACACACACACACACACACACACGCTGCGTCCGCTTAAGAGCAGTATTGTGTTACAGTGCCCAGTCTACATTACCGCTACTGTATATTATTTATTAGTATTTATATCTACTTGTTGGGTACAGCTGCTTCAGTAGAGTGCCCTTATATTCTAAACAAACTGACTGTGTTTGTCTCCGATCTGTTCAAGGGCTGTGTTGCTATATTTGCAGCCTTCATTCATACCACCAGCCCTTGGTTTGTTATTGTGATATATTCGAAATGGAATGTGTTGTGATGTAGTAGTAAAGCTAAATGTTAGATCTTCAAGGGCCTTTTATGTAAATGTGTTTATTCACAAACAGCACAGAGAGCTCATAGCTGCCATAATCATGGTCTTTATCCTCCTCCTCATTAATAAGCACATACAGTACTTTACATTCCGCTGCGTTTCAGAGAAGGAATCAGCTGGGCTAAAGTCAAACTGTCTAGTGGCCGCTGGGATTGTATGTGGCAGAATGAAGAGGAGGATATCACAGACAGAGTTAGTTTGTCTGTTTCATTCATTCATTCATTCATTCATTCATTCATTCATTCATTCATTCGTTTATTTGTTCAGTCACTCATTCACACATTTCTGTTGGTGCTGCACAGTGTTGATGCTGCACAGGCAGCATGTTGTGAGTGTGAACATCAATGCAAGATGAACATAGTGTGACTACGTTGGTTCACACATCAATCATTAGACATATACTACTATATGTTTAAGCATGATAGCACTCATTTGAACAGACCATGAGCAATAACCAAAACACAGCACAGTGTCTTAACAGCCATTTGTTGTGTACAGGCCCCACTGATGAAGAATCCCACATCTGAACATCGGAAATGTGGGAGAATTGTCATGGCAGTTAACAAGAATAGAATAGAATGGAATAGAATAGAATAGAATAGAATAGGTCTTTATTGTCATTGTCACAGGTACGACGACATTTAAAGTGCTCTCCAGTCAGTGCATCATTCACTGAGTCTATAAAAATATAATTTAAGTGCTAGTGTTACATAAAAAAGAATACATAGAAACATATAACAGCATTAGCAGCATACATAAACACACTCAGTCATACACACCCAGTCATTGCATAAAAAAACAGTATGAACACCCAGTCATTGCATAAAAACAGTATGAACATACATCTACAGACATGCATACAGTACTTTCTGTCAGTGATCTATTTCACATCAGATTCCATATTGCACATTATTATTTCGTGCAGCATTGAGGGTGGTTATTGCAGTTGGATAAAAACTGTGTTTGAGTCTATTTGTCCTTGCGTTAATTGATATGTACTGTCTGCCTGAAGGCAACAGTTCGAACAGGAAGTGACCAGGATGGTGGGTGTCCTTTATAATGTTATAATGTATAATGTCTTTTTTGAGACAACGGGAACTGTGTAGTTCTGCCAGTGTGGGGAAAGGGCAGCCGACGATCTTTTGGGCGGCGTTGATGACCCTCTGGAGCGCTTTCCTCTGAGCTGCAGTGCAGCTGGTGTACCATACGCACATGCAGTATGTTAGTATGCTCTCAATGGAGGCACGGTCAAAAGACACCAGCAGTCTTAGTGTGATGTTATTCTTCCTGAGTATTCTGAGGACGTACAATAGACCCTTTCAACAATAAAAACAAAAACAATGCTTGAACATTCTATTTGGTTCCCAATCTACTTCCTCTGCATTAAGATAACATATGGAATGTTAAAACGGAAGTCTTGTGGGGCCAACTATGATGCTGATAATGGAACTCTATTGAAAGGGTCAATACGGTCAGGAGACGGCTCTGAGGTGTCCACGCTCCAGGATGGGCTCACCTCGATGTGGACTCCCAGGAAGAGGAACTATAATAACAATAATAGCATGGCCATATCAGTCTTAATCGAGATAGATTCAAAAGAGACGGGATTAAATGGGATCCCATCATATGAGAGTTAGCATGGCCGTATCAGTCTTAACCCAATAATTTTCAGTGTCCCGCCAGCGGGACGGTTACCCCCCTCCCCCACATCCCCCCAACATTCTAAATCAATTGTATGCACCATATTGCTATGTAGCATAGTAATGTTATACACCATTTCAAAGCTTTGACTCTTGGGAATCCAAAAATGACAACTTTTTTCATGTACAATCTGTATAGTGCTTTACATTCTCAGATTAATTTTATTATGTCTCAATTAAATTTGATCCAAAATGCCCCCCTACCCCTCCTCCGCTTTTGGTGCTACCCTGACTTCTGGCTGCAGTGTAGCTGCAGCACAATAAGTAGATGCAACATATTGGGTACTGAAATATTCACAAGAATCCATAGAAATGTAATCTTCATGTTGTATTATCCAATATTAGTTGTACAGATGTATATTCTATCTTATACACACTCATTGAACCAACAAAGTAAATGCAAAAATAGAGACTTTTTTTGTAATTATTCCATATTTTGCGTAGTCAGTCTATATCAGAGCTTCTACACAAAGCATTTGATCGTCAGTATGCATTTTGGATAACAAAAAGTCCTATGGGGAGTATCCATAGACATTTTACAAAACGCATGGGCATACCTTGGCAAATAATAGTCTAAAGCACTCATATTTTCTTTCTATATTGATCTTCTTTTGCACACAGCTTCACAAGACCTGGTGCTAGGGCTCAGTTTTGTTTCTAAGGGATATCAAGTGACCTAGAGGGCTGAAATGTGGTCAGTTCAGAGATGCTTGTAATAAAAAACTATATTCTAGCCTCTGTAACTCTTTGTCAGTACATCACACAGTTATTTTGACTGTTTCCTACGAAAACTACAGGTTCTCAGCTTTCTATAGAGGTCCAGCATTTGATGGTTGACCCCAAAAGAGGTGGGAACAATGCCCTTGTAAATAGGCACAGTGCAATTTCAGGCAAAAACTTGAAATTTTTACTGAGATCAATGGATCCAGATAGATTCAAAAGAGACGGGATTAAATGTGATCCCCATCATATGAGAGTTGGTCTCATCAGCGATGCTGCAACACATCCTCCCCAGGGCCTGCCTGTTTCTAAGGGATGTCCTGTAGCACTTGGCTCGCTTTCCTGACCACTCCTGAGGTCACACCCTGTCATCATGTGACGGTCACCGGAGTGTCCTCCTTCTGCTCTGTCACCGGCGCTTCAGACGCAGTGTAGCGGAGAGCCTGAGACCCTGAGACTGACTCACTGGCTGACGGACGGCAGGTCAAAGAGAAGCCTGTTGGAGCCTTGGCAGCTGGACCAGTAATTGGTCTCTTGGAGCAGGGGGGAGTGGGAGTAGTGTGTGTGTGTGTGTGTGTGTGTGTGTGTGTGTGTGTGTGTGTGTGTGTGTGTGTGTGTGTGTGTGTAGAGAGAGATGAGAAACACCTAAGCGGGGTCGGAGAGGATGGAATTGTAGAATTAGAGATACCGTTAAAAACTCACACCTGTCACACCTGCCACACCTGTCATGCCTGTCACCACGGCAACTCCCTAAGCCTGGCTGTACTCAGTGCCAGGAGTCTCATCTTGAGAGTTTCTCTCTTTCTCTTTCTCTCCCTCCATCTCTCGCTCTCTTCCTCTCAGTCTCTACCCCCACTCTCTTTCTCTCTCTCTCACTTTTTCTCTACCTCCACTCTCTTTCTTTCTTTCCATCCATCTCTCCCCTCCCTCTGTCTCTACCCCAACTCTTTCTCTATTTCTCTCTTTCTTTCTCTCCCTCCATCTCTCTCTCTCTTCCATTCTGTATGTACCTCCACTCTCTTTCTCTCTCTCCCTCCTACTCACTTAACTCACTTTTATCTTAAGTAGCCTATTTCTTCACATTATTTGACTTTCTACTGCTGCTATTTACAGAGTCTTCCTATTTTCACTGCATTAGTTGTATGGTATGTGTTGTTGTATCTATCTCCGTACCATCTTGTGAATTCTCATTTTTACTTCATTCTAAATCTCTGATGTTTTATTTACTGTTTTGTTTGTTTGTTTGTTTATGTTACTTTTTTATTTTTTTTCTCTATTATTGTGTTAAATGTTCCAATTTTAAAGCACTTTGAGCTACATTCTGTGTATGAAAGGTACTATACAAATAAAGTTTATTATTATTATTATTATTATTATTATTATTATTATTATTATTATTAAAGTGAATTTAAACTGACTGAACTAGTTCCTTAGATCAGTGTTTCTCAAACTTTTTCAGACCAAGGACCACTTAACCAGTAGAAAAAACTTCACGGACCACCTAGCTAATAGACACAATAGGCCTACTCACTGAACCACCGTGCTTATTGTCTTTGCACCTTGCTTATTGTGTCAGAGGATTCATGTGATTTAAATTGGCATAGCTTACATAGCTAGTGTTGCAGAACTGTTTGGATTCGCATACAAGTTGGTTCAATATTGCAAACAACTCATCTATATTATACTTTACCACGTCTGCTCGCGGACCACTTGGGATAGCTTGCGGACCACCAGTGGTCCCCGGACCACACTTTGAGAAACACTGCCTTAGATAACCACAGGAGTTCTGAAAGTCAGAAAGCATTTATTTACATGTATATAGAGTATATATTTAGATTTCGATTAAAAAGAAATACATAAATGGGCTTCTATGTTCTGCGGTAAGGAAAGAGCTGATTTCTGTCGAGGCCTTTGTCATGCTGACATTTGCGTTTCCATTTCCATGGTTCCGTGGCAACCATGCTCATCCACGGCAACTCACCAGTGATCAATCACGTTGGTGCGCAGAGGGCATGGAGCCAGAAGGCACCGCCGAGCGCACGGCCCTTTGAGGCGCCGAGCGCACGGGCTTTTGTGATGTCTCTTCTTGTCACTGACACTGACACAGAAACGGTTTATTTCTGTTTACAACAGCTTGTCTTGTTTGTTGTTCACTGGGACCGAACTAGCGTTGTCATATTTGATGGAGCGTTTTAAAGCCTGTTTGTGAGTGAGACAGCATCTGAAAGAGAGCTTGTAAACATTCTCCTTAGAATTGGACTTGAAATGGGCTGTGTGTGTGTGTGTGTGTGTGTGTGTGTGTGTGTGTGTGTGCGCATGCCTGTGTGTGTGTGCGTGTGTGTGTGTGTGTGTGTGTGTGTGTGTGTGTGTGTGTGTGTGTGTGTGTGTGTTTTCTCCTTTGAGGATGTCTTATTGTTCCGCGACTGTGTTTTGTGGTCCTGAGGAGCGGGGGTGGATGCGCATGAGTCATTATTTGCGTGCTCCGTGCTCCGCTACTTGAAAAGCTGGGGAGTGAGCGTACAAGTCATCATCTGCCTGCTCTTCTTTTAACATAAAACTGTCATGCATCAGGCTTACTTATATATTCTCTCTCTTTTTTCCCCTCTCTTTCCCTTTCATTGCCTCTCTCCCTCTCTCTCTTTCTCTCTCTCCCTCTCTCTCGTTGTTTCTCTCCATGTCTCTCACTTCCTTCCTTTCTGTCCCTCTCTGTCTCCTCCTTGTCATATTTCTTTCCTTCTCTCTCTCTCTTTATCTCTCTCTCTCTCTCTCGCCCTGTCTTGTCTCTCAGGCGGTGGAGACCAATCTGGCATCGAAGGACAGTCACTGGGTGTTTGTGAATGAGGTAAGACAAGTCCTCGTCCAGCCCTGTCCACCTTGATCAGCACAGGCCATCTCTCTCTCTCTCTCTCTCTCTCTCTCTCTCTCTCTCTCTCTCTCTCTCTCTCTCTCTCTCCTCCATCTCCCTTTGGCTGTCGCTCCTGCTTACTCCTCTCCTCTATTCTCCACTCCTCTATTCTCTCCCCTCTCTCTCTCTCTCTCTCTCTCTCTCTCTCTCTCTCTCTCTCTCTCACACACACACACACACATCCCACAGCATACAGTGAGAGCTAAAGAAGACAACACTAAAAAGTCTACTACCAGAGTGGCATCGATGGTAAAGCAGATGATGGGCTCCTAGTGTCCTGATTGGATGATTACAGCAAGCTGCCCAGTGATAATTAAAGTGCTGGGGCTAGCTAGCGGTTGACCAATGTTAATGGGGAAGTGACTCTGTTCACGGCTCAGAAAGTAATCCTGTGTGCCTTTGAGTGTGGATCACCTCATTATCAACTTGAACATGTTTTTATAAAAGTGTAATATTTGGTGATTCTTATTGTGTCATGGTTATTACTGAAAACTAGCAATAGGGATTCTGAGCTGACTCCACACTTCTCAATAGCACAAGTAGTTACCCCTGTACATGCCATGACACAGCAGTGTCTCCGCTTAATGTGCAATTAGAGTTAGTGAGGGTATTAGAGTTAGTGAGGGTATTAGAGTTAGTGAGGGTATTAGAGTTGGTATTAGAGTTAGTGAGGGTATTAGAGTTAGTGATGGTATTAGAGTTAGTGAGGGTATTCGAGTTAGTGAGGGTATTGGTATTAGAGTTAGTGAGGGTATTAGAGTTAGTGAGGGTATTAGAGTTGGTATTAGAGTTAGTGAGGGTATTAGAGTTAGTGATGGTATTGGAGTTAGTGAGGGTATTAGATTTAGTGATGGTATTAGAGTTAGTGAGGGTATTAGAGTTAGTGAGGGTATTCGAGTTAGTGAGGGTATTGGTATTAGAGTTAGTGAGGGTATTAGAGTTAGTGAGGGTATTAGAGTTAGTGATGGTATTAGAGTTAGTGAGGGTATTGGTATTAG
>NW_027468774.1:8595321-8597821 GCF_046254945.1 Alosa pseudoharengus
TGTGTGTGTGTGTGTGTGGTGTAGGTGAATGTATGGATGTGTGTGTGTGTGTGTGTGTGTATGTGTGTGTGTGGTGTAGGTGAATGTATGGATGTGTGTGTGTGTGTGTGTGTGTATGTGTGTGTGTGGTGTAGGTGAATGTATGGATGTGTGTGTGTGTGTGTGTGTATGTGTGTGTGTGGTGTAGGTGAATGTATGGATGTGTGTGTGTGTGTGTGTGTGTGTGTGGTGTAGGTGAATGTATGGATGTGTGTGTGTGTGTGTGTGTGTGTGGTGTAGGTGAATGTATGGATGTGTGTGTGTGTGTGTGTGTGTGTGTGTGTGTGGTGTAGGTGAATGTATGGATGTGTGTGTGTGTGTGTGTGTGTGGTGTAGGTGAATGTATGGATGTGTGTGTGTGTGTGTGTGTGTGTGTGTGTGTGTGTGTGTGTGTGTGGTGTAGGTGAATGTATGGATGCAATGAGTAAATGTAGTGGCGCTAAATAAAGAAAGAAAATAAATACCAAAACCAAGACTCAGGTCTGCTGCTGCCACCAACGACCCTACGCCCCGCTCTCTAACCCACAATGCATCTGGGTGCCTTTTAAAGGCATCCTAGACACCAGGTGTCCTAACAATCAAATAAACAATACAATTAGAGGTGCAGAGGAGCAGGCCAAGCTAACGAGGATGCCACAAGCTAACGAGGACGCCACAAGCTGACGAGGACGCCATGTGCTCGTCACAGTGTGCGCAGGGTTGGGTAGTAACGGATTACATGTAATCTGGATTACGTAATCAGATTACAAAAATCAAGTAACTATAATCAGCCCAGATTACAATAAAAAAATGGTGTAATCAGATTACAGTTACATTGTTGGGGATTACCTGATTACATTTTATCATGCAAGCAATGCAACTTTTTAATGATAGCCTAGTTATCTTTTAATTCGACAAGCTTCGGGCTTGCCGGTTCGATCCCCGATCAGTTGAAAAAATGTGGGCGGGGGAAGTGGTTGAGCACTGCTCTCCCATGCCCACATCCATGTCTGAAGTGCCCTTGAGTAAGGCACCTAACCCCTCATTGATCCCCGAGCGCCGTTGTAGCAGACAGCTCACTGCTCTGGGTTGGTGTGTGCTTCACCTCACTGTGTGCTCATTGTGTGCTTCACCTCACTGTGTGTTCACTGTGCTTCACTAATTCGCGGATTGGGAGACCAAATTTCCCTCATGGGATCAAAAGAGTATCTATACTTACTTAGTAACTTATTTACTATTGGGGCAGGTCTCTCGGCACACTGCCTGATATTTTCCTCCTAATCTTAATGTAGCCTCTTGTTTTAGTGTTACCGTTTACTTTGAGAAAGTCACCAGGTTGAAAAACATCCCAAAGGAATAATTTTCTCACCCCCACAATTGAAATGGTGTCATTCAATCTCAGGCCATGTTCCTGGGTCAAAAAAATCCAGCGAAAGCTAAATTCATTATCCAGGTGTGCCCTTATAAAGGTTAAGCTGAGTTGTGCATGTTTGGAGAATAGTGATCCATGATCACATCCATGACTAAGTGATCAATTTTGGGATGGGGAAAATTACCCCAAAGTGGAGAATAGCTATAGAAATGTATTAGTTTTGGGTGTTTTTCAGACAATGGGACCTGGTGACCTCAAAGTATATGGTAACACTAAAACAAGGGGCTACATTAAGATTTTTGGAGGAAAAGATCAGGGGCCGGTTCCCCAAAACGTTCTTATCGCTAAGTAGTTCTTAACCTATTCCTTAACCTCTCTCTTAATGTTATGGCATGATTCCCGACACGTTCGTACGCTAAGTATATCTTCTGTAAGTCACACTTTCGTAAGGTTGGTCTGGACCATTCGTAGATCTCTCTTAGCGTTGTTTGAGCTCTCAAGGCGCTAGTCGCCGCCACTGTGCAGCAGTCTTTAATCAGCGCAGCGCAGTACAAGTCAAACTATGGTACAGTATGTTGATGATGTTGTGGCTCAACGATGATTTTATGTTATGGACATTTTAAGACTAATAATAAAATATGTTCGCAATGGATGCAGGCCTATTTATGAAGTTTACTTTATTTGGTATCAGAACTAATATGGTGGTAAGCCTAGGCTATTTCGTAATGTCATTAAAGCGTTCAAATCACTTTTGATAATTAAAAGCTGGCAACGAATTTGCCTCTAAATGGCTAAGATCTATAAATGGGTAAGCATGGTGGTGTCCAGTAAGCGACCAACTAGGCCTATGGCAGCGATTTAACTTGTCCTTGTATTGAATCAAAAAAGGCGCCGGCCGCGGAGCCGTGTAGTCTATGTCGCTCCATAGCTCTTTTTTGTTGCTGTTGCACAAGTTATTCCGAAAGCTGGAAAACAGTGTCACCTTGTGCAAGCTCACTTCGTCCAGCACAATTTCAAGTTCCTCTGACGAGAAGCTTGGTGCCCTTTTTTTACGTTGCTTCCCCACCATACTGTAGGCTATCTAACTCTCTCTCTGTTCATTGTAGATAG
>NW_027468774.1:8602821-8607821 GCF_046254945.1 Alosa pseudoharengus
GTGGATGTGTATGTTTGTGTGTGTGAGTGTGTCAGTGTGTGTGTGCATGCTTGAGAGCATGCATGCGTGTGTGTCTGTGGCGGCCCTTTTCCCATAATGCACTGTGTGTGTGTCAGGCTGCCATGACGTGTGCTGTCACCATGACTGAGCACCCTAATATCTTTGATGTGAAACCGGCGCAGATTATTCAGATTAGGCTCATGTCGATGCTGCTTAATACACTCATTTGCATCGTTCTCTTTCTCTTTCTATCTACATCTCTCTCTTTATCTCTCTCTCCCTCCCTCTCTCCCTCTGTCCTAGATACTCACACATCTCTGTCTCTCCCTCTCTCTCCCTCTATCCTAGATACTCACACATCTCTCTCTCTCTCTCTCTCTCTCTCCCTCCCTCTCTCCCTCTATCCTAGATACTCACACATCTCTCTCTCTCTCTCTCCCTCTCTCCTAGATACTCACACATCTCTCTGTCTCCCTCTCTCCTAGATACTCACACATCTCTCTCTCTCCTAGATACTCACACATCTCTCTGTCTCTCCCTCTCTCTCCCTCTCTCCTAGATACTCACACATCTCTCCCTCCCTCTCTCTCCCTCTCTCCTAGATACTCACACATCTCTCTCTCTCCCTCTCTCCTAGATACTCACACATCTCTCTCTCTCCTAGATACTCACACATCTCTCTGTCTCTCCCTCTCTCTCCCTCTCTCCTAGATACTCACACATCTCTCCCTCCCTCTCTCTCCCTCTCTCCTAGATACTCACACATCTCTCTCTCCCTCTTTTTTTCCCTCTGAACACACACATGTTTTTTTCCAGGCTGTTGCCTTAGTGTTCCATCTAATGATTGTGTTTATTCACACACAAATGGAGAAATTGAAGGCAGTTATGGGCTCTGAATCCCTAATAAGATTTTGATTGTTTTTTCTCAGTCACCAGATACGTACAGTATATCTTATGAGGTGGCACCTCACATGTCACATTAAGAAAGGGAACTGGGTCTGTTCTTACATCTTGACGGCCCTCTCTCTTTCTCTCTCTCTTTCTTTCTATTTCACACATAAACATGCAGAGAGAGGGGGGGTGTTTGAGTGTGTGTGTGTGTGTGTGTGTGTGTGTGTGTGTGTGTGTGTGTGTGTGTGTGTGTGTGTGTGTCTATGTGTGTGTGTGTGTGTGTCTGTGTGTGTGTGTGTGTGTGTGTCTATGTGTGTGTGTGTGTGTGTGTGTGTGTGTGTGTGTGTGAGTGAGTGATGAGAAAAACAGACGTTAGCTCATGGCATAAATACTGAAGCAATTTGCTTTCTTCTTTAGTAAATGCCACACACACACACATACACACACACACACACACACACAACACCCTTCAGCTTCTGAGCCTAAATATTTGATCAGACTCTGATGCTCCCAACATCATCTCCTGCTGAGCTCCTCCAGTGGACAGTGGTCAGCAGGCCGTCCTACATAGCCCCACTGTCCTGCATAGCCCCACTGTCCTGCATAGCCCCACCGTCCTGCATAGCCCCACCGTGGTCAGTAGGCCGTCCTGCATAACCCCACTCATAATGCAGCTCACCGCCTCTGAGCCTCTGAGAAGTCATTTATCAGCAGCTTTAAACAGCTTTAAACAGCAGCTGTTTGTGTGAGTTTCTAAAGCAAAGCACAAAGAGCTTGATAACCTGTTTTGTGTTTGACAGTACATTGTGCTTGTGTTACACCCCTACCACCCCTGCCTACACACACACACACACACACACACACACACACACACACACACACACACACACACACACACACACACAAACACTCATAATATATCACACTGATCTTTTAGCTGCCGTAATGTGCACCATGTAATGTAAAGTTTGTCCAAAAAGACCTCTGTAAAAGTGTCACAATCAGCCCAGATCAGGAAGTAGAGGGAGGGCAGACCCTTGAGCGGCGTTCTCTGGAAGTGTGGCAGATTCTGGGCTGTATGTTGTACCCTGGCGCATGGCGTAAAACTCGTTTCCCCCCCGTGCAAAGTTTAATTCCTTATTTTGCACGTTTATTTTTTAAACAATGCGCCCAGGAGTGTGGCAATTAACAACTTAGGGAGTGGCTTAGCGCATTGTCTAAAAATCGCTATTGTACACCTGGTCAGAAGTCTATGGCGAGTTGTTTATGTTATTTTAAGAGCGCATTGTCAACAGTCATATTGGCGGGTGCACAATGCACCATCCTTCTATCATCCATGAACGCACACCAGCCCACGTCCATGCAAAACATTAAAAATTGCACGATTGCAATGGGAAACATAATTAGAAATAAAGATATTATGAAATACTCTACATCTCATGACGAGTAGTTATTCACCATCATTTGCAAATTGGTAATGACGGTTAAAAGTGATTAGGGGAGAGGCGAGAGACACGTATGGAGCACAGCTGAAGACGCACTGTCACGAGATATAAGCAACTCCTCTCCTCTGCAGGATAAATGTTGTTTTATTGAGTCATTTGAACAATATTAGGGTAAGTGTTGCTTTTTCCAGCCTATGTTTTCTATGGTAACCCATTGTCAGTCAATAGTGAAAGTAACTTACTGCATATAACTGTCTTGTCGTTGACTGACACACCATGGTGAAGTTAGTTTCACTTTGCCAATGAGTTCAAATTAGGGCTGTCAATCGATTAAAAAAAATAATCTAATTAATTACATACATAATAATTAATCTAAATGAATCGCATATATAATTTTTGCTGTGAAGATATTTTAAATATTTAAATTCAAATGAATCATGGAATAATCAGCATTAGTGTCATTAAAGTTCAGAAACTCTTTTATTATTATTTTCACTGTTCAAATAATTGCCATAATAATCTATGATATGACCTAATATGCTGAGGAAATAAATTCAAATGTGCTTCGGGAAGAAGTTTGTTTTTTTCACATACAAGGCATTTCAGGCCACAGATATAACCTAGGGGACACAATGAAAATTAATTAACACTCCCCTCAATGTCAACACTTATTTCTTTGCATTCATGTGCGACTATAGAGTTGATGAACTCCGGTGATATGCAAATTCCTTGCTGCAGACATTGCAGAGGACTTTATTTTCAACACTTTATTTTTTATCAACACCATCAGGCCATTTTTTAAAAGTAAATGTTCTAATCAATGATCCAGGCAGCACGTTTTCTTCTCTCTCCTTCATTTTACAGTCTAATTTTTACTGACTAGAACGGCTCGGGGTCAAAGGTCATACGGAATCGATTAATCTGCACTAATTGTTTTAATCAGTTATTTTTTCTCAATTTAATTAATCGAAATTAATCAGTTATTTTGACAGCCCTAGTTCAAATAATAGACGAGTGCAAATGTGTGAAGGCTATGCTAGGTTTTAGTAAAGTATGGTTTAGTGGAATGACTATTCCATACGGTCTCGCAAGCAGCCTCCTTCAAATGTGCCGTTGAATGTCAAAATACCAATGCATTTATTTGACATCGCGCTTTGCACCGTTAAAGGGAATGACAGATGTCATTCTCATTGGTTTAAATGATGTTAAGCCCCAAACACACCCCCATGACTGGTTAAAAAACCTAGGAACACCTTGTTGTGCCATGCACTCGACGTTTGATAACGAAACCCCTCCCAATGTGGACTGGACATCCTACTAAATTTGAATATGCTTTTGACGAGTGACGATGCGCTTTTGACTGTCATGATAGGGCCCTCTCTCTAGTCCTGCATCTGCCTTAGCCTGTGGGGAGAGACTCTACCTGCCTTAGCCTGGTGGGAGACTCTACCTGCCTTAGCCTGTGGGGAGAGACTCTACCTGCCTTAGCCTATGGGGAGAGCCTCTACCTGCCTTAGCCTGTGGGGAGAGACTCTACCTGCCTTAGCCTATGGGGAGAGACTCTACCTGCCTTAGCCTATGGGGAGAGACTCTATCCTCCTCATCAGACAGCCCAACCCCTACTGTCTTCCTGCGTGGAGCTCCATTGAAGTGCAAAGCCTTCTCTGAAGTGACTGCGTTGCTAGCTGTCCTACGGAATGGGAACATGCTGTCTTGTCTTTATTCCTACTCTGTTGATCTTATCTGAGGCCAGCATAGCAGAGGAACGCCACTATATACCTTTAGTGACATTACATCTTCTAATGTAGTGAAAGAACGCCACTATATACCTTTAGTGACATTACATCTTCTAATGTAGTGAAAGAACGCCACTATATACCTTTAGTGACATTACATCTTCTAATGTAGATGTAAACGGCAGAAAGCCAGGCTGTGATGCATCTCTTTTAGCAGAGGAAGTGACACTGTGATGCACAGATACCTATATTACAGCCATAACACACAAATAGAGGCACCAGTGCTTACAGGCGTCTGGAGCAGGGGGGATATATTCTCAAATAAAGATTTTCCATTTTTTATTTCACCCGAGTACCGCAATATTATGGGTAAGGAGGCATTCCAAAACAGCATCTAACTTGGCTCAGGCAAAAGATTTTGAAAATTACATATAAATTGCAAACCTATTCAACCTTGAAAGCAACATCAAAGTGCTTTATTTCTGCTTTGATATACCTTTATACAATGTCTGTCTTTTTGTGTGCCTGACAGACCAAAGAGAATATTGAAAACGAATATCTGCTCTAATGGTTTTTGGACATTAATGTTTTTATGTCGACTTTATGATTTATAATGCAAAGATCAGATGTTCAGCTTAATGAGCCCTTTTTAATTGGGTAGGGATGGGGTGGACAACATACGCAATGTTAAAATCTGCATTTAAGGAGCGAACATTTCCATTTTTATTCATTAATTAGTCTGAAAATTAAGCCGTTATGATACCACAGGTGAAGATGTTAAATATTAACCTATTAGGGACATCATAATAAAAGATCTTAAATGTTAAGATATCAGAAAATGATTCTGTTTTAATGTAATGTTAAATATTAAAATATTATATAATCACAGGAACTGGTGTAAAATATGGAACCTATAATGTAATAGGAA
>NW_027468774.1:8632821-8637821 GCF_046254945.1 Alosa pseudoharengus
CCCTCGTTTTAGTATGCTTAAAATGAGAGCTCAATTTAGTAAAACGAGCGCACATTCTCTCAACATGCAAAACATTTTGCGATGACACCTCTAGGGCTCCGTAGTGTGTGTGTGTGTGCGTGTGTGTATGTGTGTGTATGTGCGTGTGTGTGTGCGTGCGTTCGTGCGTGCGATTGTGCGTGCGTGCGTGCTTGCGTGCGTGCGTGCGTGCGTGCGTGCGTGCGTGCGTGCGTGCGTGCGTGCGTGTGTGTGTGTGTGTGTGCGTGCGTGCGTGTGTGTGTTGCACCCAGCTAATAACTCCCTCTGTCTCTCCTGCTTTATGAGCTGCTCTCGTGTGCTGGGCGCCTCCATGGGCGGCATAATGGAGTCCCTTAGAAATCCAATCAGGACGCAGAGAAAGGATGAATGGCCGGCGCTGGTCAGGCGTATTCACTGCGAGCACTGCGTGGGGGGGGGGGGGGGGGCTATTGATTCTGGGCCGAGCACGTGTGGTAATTATTGACCCGTGGGTCATGTTCTTCACATGTCCGCCAATCACGCCCAGTTCTCGGGCTCGTCGGGAACGCGGTGTCCTAGATAGTGCTCTGTTCTGCTTGTTTGTCTCATGGCCAGATGCGGAGAAGAAAGGCTGCGTTTCGGGGGACAATTAGCACTTGTGCTCGTGTGAGCGGAACATAAGCACAAAGGGATTGGTTTCTCCCTCTTCAAGGCATCGAGGGCTGTTGCATGGTTTCAGGAGAGACTGGAGTTTAACTCAGTTAAATTTACGCCATTTCTCAGGTGTGTGCAAATACACTGCATAGATATGCGTTTCATAAGCTAGCACCTGATGGTGTTTTTAAATGTGCTAATACTGTATGTCTGGTCTGTTTATCTAGTCAGTACGGCATATACACCATGCAGCTGGCTTGATAATTTCCCTTGGCAGTATGATATCATATCCCTGACATTTTCAGATGTGTTTTAATTTTATTTTAATATTTTTTTATTTCCAAAAAGCGTCTAATTTGAAAAGCTTTTGAAACTCTTAGAGTTAACTCTGACAGGCTTGCAACCCACGCCCAATGTCATTTTCACCCCCCCTAATATTTAATCAGGCTGTTCAGAAGCACTGCCATAAAGTCTAAAGGGATCCTTGTTTCTATTTCAGGGGTCATGAACATAAGACTGCTGAGAGAGATTAAAAACATGCTTCTTTTTACACACGTGGCACTGCTGTTTTCTTGGGGTCATTAGACAAGCAGCAGGCTTCACTAACTAGGGGTGTGAATGGAGATGCTGTACTTAATTAGTGCCTGAGTGTGTGAGTGTGAGTCGAGTGTGTGTGTTGCTGTTCCACCGCTAGTGAGGCAAGGCTTCAGTAACTGTGTTAGTGTGTGTGTCGCTCTGTTTGTGATAAAAAAAAAAAAAAAACAGATTAAAATGAGACTAAATGTCATACATTTGAAGTCACTTGTAAAAATTCTTCAGTAGTGTTTTGATGATTTCTCATGATCAAAATGCTGCATTAGAAGCCCAGCTGGTGCTGGAGAGGCAAAGCAGATCAATCACACAGACGCATGGGAGCTCAGTGGGGGGGTTGAAAAAAGATATAATACAGACAATAACAAGGCGATAAGCAAATCAAGCATGTGTGCTCATATGTGCCTGTGTGTGTCTGTGTGTGTGTGTGTGTGTGTGTGTGTGTGTTTGTGTGTGTGTGTGTGAACTCTAGCAGTCACCCCCAGTGGCGTGAGCCCCCAGGAGCTTCCCCTGTGCTGTGGAACTTCCTCATAGTATCTGATCCCCTGGGAGTCGGTGAATCCCTTTCTTAAACAAGCTGCTCTACATCTCAGGCAAAGATTCCCTCATTAGAACGCTGTTCCTAACAAGGCCTCTGGGAGTTGGGTAAAAGAAGCATAATAGGACTTATGATAATAAAATTACTAACAATAATTACATTTTCCTCAAGAATCATCAGAAGAAATACTCCGTGCTGAAAATAGAATGAATTAATGTAACCGAGGAATCCACTATCAAGTGTTCTTTTACACCAGGGCTGAGCTCTCTGCCTTCACCGTGGCAACTGTAGTAACCGCAGCAACCACGTCCACTCACGTCCCGCTTAGCTTTACCGGAACACTGACACCCCGGAGGACTATTGACTAATTAGCCAGGCGCTTAAAGACTCTGCCCACTGTAGCTCAGTGTGAGGGATTGTTAGTGTAGCAAGCTCTGCTGAGCTGTTTATCTTGTGAATGTCTGGAGGTGTTGTAACTGACCATGCCTGTCCTATCGTCCTATTGTTACTGACCATGCCTGTCCTTTTGTCCTTGATTTCTGGATTTACGTTTAACTGGATTTACCGTGTTCCTTGACCTGGACTGTGTGTGTGTGTGTGTGTGTGTGTGTGTGTGTGTGTGTGTGTGTGTTTGTGTGTGTGTGTGTGTGTGTGTGTGTGTGTATTCCTTGACCTGGACTGTGTGTGTGTGTGTGTGTGTGTGTGTGTGTGTGTGTGTGTGTGTGTTTGTTTGTGTGTGTGTATGTTTGTGTGTGTTTGTGTGTGTGTGTGTGTGTGTGTTTGACAGACAGAGCAAGTGTGAAGCGGTGGCAAGCGGTGGCATTTAGCTCCAAAGCTGGCTGCTGTGTGTGTGTGTGTGTGTGTGTGTGTGTGTGCCTGCTGCACCCTCGGAGGCCACTGCACAGTGAGCGATGACATTTTCCTAAAGGATGGGAGCAGGAAATATCAGAGCCAACCGGAAGAAGCAAAGCAACACACACTTCTTCACACACACACACTAGGGGTGTGAATCTCTCATGTAAAAGACGATACAATTCGCATCTAGATACATGGGCACGATTCGATACAAGAAAAGATACATGTTTATAAAAAATGATTCAGTACGATTCGATGCGATGCGATTCGATGCAATTCGATGCAGTTCAAGAATGGAAAGCATTCTGAAAGATTTTTTATAATTTGCTCAAGGTGCACATTCATTTTATATGATCAATTATCATGGTCATGTTTGTCAATTAGGCAACAAAATGTGTGAATATGATTATCTAAACTGAGGTTTGTTTCATATACTGTATTGAAATGAAAAAAGAATAGCCTACATTTCAGTCAAACACAGCAGCCAAATACAACATAAAAATACATTTTTATAGACTTTACAGATTGTATAGAGTTATATCTGATTGTTTTCATGGAGCTGTAGCCTTGTTGAGGTAAGACAATACCGAAATAAAATAAAACAGTGCTTAAGATACTCTTGGCCTTTTCTCATATAGGCCTAGCCTACCCTACAAGAATAAAATAGGCCTACAAATCAATGAACTCTCAGGGCTTATTTTGTTCCAACAGTAGACCTAATGCAGAAACCTAAAATGCCACAAGTCTGAGTGAATATGAACAAAATCATTGGCTAATAATTTATGCATCGTTTTAGCAGCAAGGGCCAAATTATTATTTAACATTAAGGAAATCCCTTCATCAAAGGTAAGGCTACTCTACAGACTATCGTTGCTGTTTAGGAATGCTATAAGTGCTTAATTTCGCGCTGGATTTCGAAAAACAAAAGCTGACCGATTGCAAGTTGTCACATGCTTAAGTTGCAATAGATGTATGGGTAATGAGGTCACTTGACAACTTTGGGCAATGAATGTAACCAAAAACGAACTGCATTACCCACAATTCCGTCCCACGTATAGTTTCAAAACCGGAAGTGGGGTGAACGCGGTGCTTGGAACGTAAATGAGCGTCTGAGCGAGCAGAAAAGGTTGTGCACCGATTCATAACAAGTAAATCGATATAACGACCGGTTCATTTCAGTTTTTTTCCGATACGGGCTTCACGTATCGATGTAGCCGTATCTTACACGTTAAAAACGGATACCGATACGTATCGGTTAATCTTTACACCCCTAACACACACACTTTAATTGAACCCACTGTTATAAACGTCTCATTAAGTCATCGCGATGCTATTAACATTAGTTAACAAAAGCCATTCCTGTTAATAAGACTCTAGAGGATTAGCATCTAATTAATAGTGTCATTTCCATTAATATGCCATTCTAAAGTAGGCCTCAATAAGATCAGATACTAGCACACTTACAGTCTGCTTCATGCTATTGTATATCATACAGATCGAAAGCTACTGCCATTTTATTAGGGAGAATGATGTTTAAATTAATGTTATTTTAGCAAAATATGAGAAATATTATAATATATTTGACATTGTTTTTATTACCCTTTTGATAAGACAGTTGAAGTAAAGCATTCCCCTAAGATAGTAGCAAAGCCCAGCTGATCCTTAGTAGCTGGCAGGATAGCAGTTGAGCCTGATCACTTTACATTCCTGCTCATGAAAACATGGCCGAGGGAAATTTATGGATTTCTTCTGGACAAGCCTCCTTAATCTGCTTCGACGCAGATCAAAGCGTCCGTCTGAATGAGAATGCCTCCCTGCGGAGCATGAGGCATGTGCAGTTAAACATGCAGATTGTGATGTACATGGGCACTGTAAAGCTTTAATGTCCAGCACGCTTGGATGAAGACCGGGCTGCCATAATGAGTCAGCGAGGCTTAGAGCTCATCAGCGTGAACGGCCAACCCTGTCCAGCTGTCCCCCAGAACCCAAGCTCATGGTATAGAATTAGGAATTAGGGTGGTTCCCCGAGTGAGGTTCTTGTGAGGTTCTCGCGAGCACAGGAACCCCCAGAGTGGAAGATAAGGGCGGCGTGCGTGATTCCCCAAGTGAGGTTCTCGTGAGGTTCTCGCGAGCACAGGAACCCCTAGAGTGGAAGCTCGTAGTGGAGATAAGGGCGCGTGCGCTCTCGTGAACATCTGGACGTCCCACCGCTGGGGGTCAGCACCAGGGTGGTGGAGAGGACAGTGGTGGGCACGAGCATTAGGGTGGCACCAGGGTGGTGGAGGGGACAGTGGCGGGCACGAGCATTAGGGTGGCACCAGGGTGGTGGAGGGGACAGTGGCGGGCACGAGCACGAGCATTAGGG
>NW_027468774.1:8642821-8662821 GCF_046254945.1 Alosa pseudoharengus
TTATTATTATGGCACCTTATTATAAAGTGTTACCAATGTCTCTTTTTGCTAATCCGTCCTTTTTTGGGCTTTGCCAGGAGGATCCCTTTGTGATGGTGGCGGAGAACATTCTGGGGCAGCCAAAAAGATACAAGGGCTTCTCAATTGACGTCCTTGACGCCTTGGCTAAGATCCTGGGCTTCAAGTATGAAATCTACCAAGTGTCTGATGGCAAGTACGGGTCCCAGATGCCCAACGGAACCTGGAACGGCATGATTGGGGAACTTATTAACAAGGCAAGGAACCTACACACTCACACAACGCTTGGAAAAAGTTAATGAGATGAGTATGCTAACCCTTTAGCCCTACTGTAACACATATCTTACATAGCATCAGTCAAAATACTGATCCAAATATTAAAGAAATTGACTGGGTTTTCTAAATAGATATAAGCAACTAACCTTGGTAATATATAGATATTTAAAAAAGAACCAGTAGGATTGACACTGAGAAATTGTTATTGGTTTTGGTGATGGCTTGACCCAGTTTGTCCTAAAATCCATTTGTCCCAGACCCACACACACTAAGGCAAGCAAAGGCAAGGCAATTTATTTATATAGCGCATTTCATACCCCAGGTAGACACAATGTGCTTTACTGTACATAGTTAAGGCATTACCTCAAATAAAAGTAAACAGGTATAAAACATATCACAAGTATAAAATATATCACAGTAGTAGAATAAGTAAAAACAATAAAAGCAATAAAAATAAATTAAAAACAGGAAAAAGCCATAGAGAATAGGGTGGTCTTCAATTGGGTTTTAAAAGTGCCAATGGTTGGAGCAGTCTTAATGTGCTCAGGGAGTTTGTTCCATATCTGGACTGCACTAAACAACACATCAGACCCTTGGACAGCAGCGATTTACCATGGCAACAAATTGTGGAGGCGACCACACATACTTTTCTTCACCACTGGAACAAATGATCCGAGATCACAGATAGGTTATCGAGACTAGACAGCTGCAGCTTTAGAGCTCACCCCAGCCCAGTTGTATCACACAGGAAGTGACCTAACCACCACCCCAGCCCAGTCGTATCACACAGGAAGTGACTTAACCACCAGCACAGCCCAGTCGTATCACACAGGAAGTGACCTAACCACCAGCACAGCCCAGTCGTATCACACAGGAAGTGACCTAACCACCAGAACAACCCAGTCGTATCAAACAGGAAGCTGACCAACTCTGAAAGTAGTGACCAAACCACCAACACAGCCAGCAAGTCCCTTCCAACATGTGCAGAACTTATCAAGTCAAGTCAAGTCAAGTTTATTTATATAGCGCATTTCATACACAGAGGTTAATTCAATGTGCTTTACATAAACACTAGCAAACAGGAATAGCTGATAAAAGCATAGAAGGGCAATAGTCAAAGAATAGTTAAAAAATAAAGAATATTAGTAAAATAAAAATAATAAGAAGAAAACATAAAACACACAAGGTGATAGTACATAAAAGCATAAAAGGGCAATAATTTAAAAGTGTTTAAAGTAATAATTAAAACATAAAACACAACATAGAAACATAGGACACCTGCACTACATTTATTTATTATCCAGCTCTCCTTTACGTTCTTATTTGAGCTTCACATTGTCGATGGAGTTCCACCCAGAACAACTGTGTGTGATTACAACCCAAACCACTGTGTGTGATCACTTGACTTTACTTAAGTCAGTCCAAGCAACAAGGTGCCTTCCCTGGGTTGAGTAGAGTCAATAAATAAATGAGCCATTCGTCTTGCCCCGCTCTTTTCCTTTCCACCCTGTGTGTGCAGTGATCACTTGACTTTACTCAGTGCAACAAGATGTCTTGCCTGGGATGAGTTGAGTCAATAAACAAATCATGTTTACTCTGTGTGACCCTCTTGTGTTGCCTTACTTTTCCCCCTTCTGTCCTCCAGCGAGCGGACTTGGCGGTGTCGGCCATCACCATCACGCCCGAGCGGGAGAACGTGGTGGACTTCAGCAAGCGCTACATGGACTACTCAGTGGGCATCCTGCTGCGGAAGCCCGAGGAGAAGATCAACATCTTCTCGCTCTTCGCGCCCTTTGACCTGGCCGTGTGGGCCTGCATCGCGGCCGCCATCCCTGTGGTCGGGGTGCTCATCTTCCTGCTGGCCCGCGTCCAGTCCCTACGGAGCCAGAACCCGCCGCCACCCCCACACCAGCAGGTGTCCACGGTGTCCAGCTCTCTGCACAGCGCCATCTGGGTGGTCTACGGGGCGTTCGTACAGCAAGGTACATGCGTTCTCTACACAGCGCCATCTGGGTGGTCTACGGGGCGTTCGTACAGCAGAACCATCTGGGTGTTCTATTCTGGGAGAATAGTCACCACTGCTGAACTACACATGAGAATAGTCACTACTGCCTCGTACCTATGAACATGCGTGACGTCCAGAAACTCTTTTAACACACGCCTCGTACCTTTGAACATGCATGGCGTGACACACGCTGGCTGCATCTGAAGTGTGTTTGCTGCCGCCACCACTGAGGTGCCTTTGAGGGAAGATGTTCAGTCTTTGAGGGCAGATGTTCTTTGAGGGCAGATGTTCAGTCTTTGAGGGCAGATGTTCAGTCTTTGAGGGCAGATGTTCAGTCTTTGAGGGCAGATGTTCAGTCTTTAAGGGAAGATGTTCAGTCTTTGAGGGCAGATGTTCAGTCTTCTTCCGCCACTGAGGTGCCTTTGAGGGCAGATGTTTAGTCTTTGAGGGAAGATGTTCAGTCTTTGAGGGCAGATGTTCAGTCTTTGAGGGAAGATGTTCAGTCTTTGAGGGCAGATGTTCAGTCTTTGAGGGAAGATGTTCAGTCTTCTTCTGCCACTGAGCTGGGCGCGAGGCCAAAAATACCCCGAAAAAATGGGAATAAAAGACACGACCACCTCGGCAACTATCCCCCACACCCCCAAACACAGCCTGCTCTGCCAACAACCGAGAG
This sequence comes from Alosa pseudoharengus, assembly GCF_046254945.1. NCBI lineage: Eukaryota > Metazoa > Chordata > Actinopteri > Clupeiformes > Clupeidae > Alosa > Alosa pseudoharengus. The sequence goes on from NW_027468774.1 coordinate 8,645,794, forward strand.
ATGCATCGCTCAGTGCCTGGCGCTCTGCCACCTAACCCTGTTGGCTTGTTCGTTGACGGGGCGACTTATTAAATCTGAGGAGGCCTTGCCCAGTAGCTCCTCCAAACACCTCAGCCTAATGGTAATGCTTTTACAGCAGGCCCGTGTGTGTGTGTGTGTGTGTGTCTGTCTGTGTGTGTTGTGTATAAGAGAGAGAGAGAGAGAGAGAGTGGTATTGACTGTTTTGACTACATAGCAAAACAAGGTTAGTGGGGTTTAATGATCTGCATTAGCAAGTCTCCAGGAGGTGCCAAGGTAAGAATAATAAGTATGTGCACGATCAGGATGCAATAACAGAATCTGAATACTTGATCAAAAGCTTAGAGAGCATATTTCATTTATTAAGATGAGTATGTTTTTTTTTCAGTCCGTTTTTATTCATCAAAATCATTCTGTTTGGATTAAACTGGACAGTATTCATCATAACAAACCAAGATCTTCAAACAAACAAGGCCCCATCTGGCATCTCTTGTTACTAATTCTGTTGCATTTGTTTTTTATTTAACAGTTACATTGTAGTGAAATCAGCTGGTTTGCTCTCATGAGTGACCGGTCACCAGCTGTTAACAGGCCCCTCTGCAATGCCCAAACACATTGTTGTAAATATGGCATGTCCACTCACAGTGCATTGTTGAACTGTTCTATTGCAATTTTAATATTTGAATACTTTGACTGCGGGACTGCTGTTTAAAGTTGCTTACATTTTCAAATACATTAAAACATGCAGAATCACCCAAAAGAATCAGCACTGAATGCACTGAATCAGACCCAAGAGGGCGAACAAAGCATCTCATCTCTGTCTCCTTTCCCCCCAAAGCATCTCATCTCTGTCTCCTTTCCCCCCAAAGCATCTCCTCTCTCCACTCACTCCTGTAACCCCCCCCCCCTCACTCCTGTATAGACCCTCTCCACTCACTCCTGTATAGATCCTCTCCTGCCCCCCCCCCTCTCCACTCACTCCTGTATAGACCCTCTCCACTCACTCCTGTATAGACCCTCTCCACTCACTCCTGTATAGATCCTCTCCTGCCCCCCCCCCCTCTCCACTCACTCCTGTATAGACCCTGTCCTGCCCCCCCCCCCTCTCTCCACTCACTCCTATAACCCCCCCCCCCTCTCTCCACTCACTCCTGCCCCCCCCCTTCTCTCCACTCACTCCTGTATAGACCCTGTCCTGCCCCCCCCTCTCTCCACTCACTCCTGCCCCCCCCCCTCTCTCTCCCAGAGCAGCTCTTCTCTCCACTCCACTCTCCACCCCCTTCAGAAACGGCTAAAAGCTGAGTTTCAAAAAGCTTGACTTTTTTATTCTCCTATACAAGTACTCCGCTGATCTGCAGCTGCCTTGCTGTTTTGTTCTGCTCCTTCCTGTCCTCCACTGGTCCATGCCAGCCTCGCTCCCGGCTCCCTCCAGGGCCACCATCCCCAGCCACACGAGGCCGTCTCAGGGGGCAGGGTCAAGGTCAAGGTCAGAGTCAAGGTCAGGGTGCTGAAGGCTGGTGGGCTACTCCAGTCCAATGCTCTGTTTTCTCCAGCTGAGTTGAGCAACACTGCATTAGCAGTGAGACACTCAGCACACAGCAGGGCCAAGGACCAAACTAGCCAAGGCTTCTCCTCTCCACTCCTTTCCCCTCCCCTCTCCTCCCCTCCCCTCCTCTCCACTCCTCTCCTCTCCTCTCCCCTCCCCTCCCCTCTCCTCCCCTCCTCTCCTCTCCGCTCCGCTCCCCTCCCCTCCTCTCCTCTCCGCTCCACTCCTCTCCCCTCCCCTCCCCTCCTCTCCACTCCTCTCCGCTCCCCTCCTCTCCTCTCCACTCCCTTCTTCTCCCATCCCTCTGCTCTCTCACTCATGTCAATATAACGCTGTGTTTGCAATTTGGTCTTTTAAAAACACAGATACCCACTAAGAGTGCACTAAATAAATGGGGTGGGACTAATCTATAAAACTCTCTTTGTATCTGCTGATACAAAACAAAATACATTATTATGTTGGGCAGGACTGATCTACTTTGCTTGTTTCATATAAATGTCAAAGAAGTCACCTCTTTCTCTTCCTCTCTCTCTCTCCCTTCCCCTCTCTACCTCTCTCTCTCTCGCTCCCTCCCTCCTCTCTCTCTCCCTCCTTCACTCTCTCCCTCCCTCTCTCTCTCCCTCTCTCCTTCTCTCTCTCCCTTTCCTTCTCTCTCTCTCCCTCCTTTCCTCTCTCTCTCCCTCCCTCTCCCCTCTCTACCTCCCTCCTCTCTTTCGCCCTCCCTCCTCTCTCTCTCCATCCCTCTCTCTCCCTCCTCCCTCCCTCTCTCTCCCTCCTCTCTCTCTCTCACCCTCTCTCTCTCTCTCACCCTCCCTCTCTCTCTCTCTCTCCCTTCCTCCCTCTCTCCCTCTCTCTCTCTCCCTCTCTCCCTCCCTCCCTCTCTCTCTCTCCCTCTCTCCCTCTCCCTCCCTCCCTCTCTCTCTCCTCCCTCTCTCTCTCTCTCTCCCTCTCTCTCTCTCTCTCTCCTCTCTCTCTCTCTGTAGGTGGAGACTCGGTGGTGGGCTCGGTGGCCCTGCGGATTGTGATGGGCAGCTGGTGGCTCTTCACGCTCATCGTCTGCTCCTCCTACACGGCCAACCTGGCCGCCTACCTCACCGTCTCACGCATGGACAACAGCATCCGGTAGGAACCCCCCCCCCCACACACACACACACACACATTGTACTTCTTTATTTTTGTCTACAATTCAGAATATGACAGGTGTAATAATTGCTCAGAAAACATTCAGTCAAACACACACACGCACACACGCACACACACACAGGTCACTCATTCTCTCATGTGTCCCCCTAGACCTTTTTTTGCTTTGCTATTGGAACGTCACCTATTTCGGCCCTTTTACGTGTATGTGTCATTTAATATTCATTACAAAACAAACCAAGATGGCGAATTCCTAAAGAAACGCAAGCACCCACTCCATAAGTGTATCTAAATTAGCTATGTACCAAAAATGACATTTTAACTTGACTCGAAGAGCTGTAAACAGTGTTGTAAGGTTGCGTGGGGCAGTCGTGGCCTACTGGTTAGGGCTTTGGGCTTGGAACCGAAGGGTCGCTGTTTCGATCCCCGACCAGTGGGAACGGCTGAAGTGCCCTTGAGCAAGGCACCTAACTCCTCACTGCTCCCCGAGCGCCGCTGTAGCAAGGCACCTAACTCCTCACTGCTCCCCGAGCACCGCTGTAGCAAGGCAGCTCACTGCGCCGGGTTAGTGTGTGTTCACTGTGTGCTCTGTGTGTTCACTAATTCACGGATGGGATAAATGCAGAGACCTAATTCCTTGTATACGCAAGTATACTTGGCCTAGAAACCTGATTTATATTTACATTTTACATTTACGTGTACAAATCCGTTTGGAGCTCCAGTGGAATTTTGATTTTGCGACAAGAATTCTCGGCCTAACCGTTGATGACAAATAGGGCAGCCCAGCACCAAACTCCAAGCATGGTAAACAAAATCGGATTTTTAAGGCAGTAAATGCTCCCGTTAAGAACCAAACCAGATTTTGTTAAAATCTACACTCCTATGGCTACTGAAAAATGTAAGGTTCATTTATCAATATAAATGATATATTTTCGAACGAAAGGGGCGGTGCTTGGTGCTTTTACGATATGTATTTTGTATCTGTTTGTTTGTTTGTTTGTTTGTTTGTTTGTTTGTTTGTTTGTTTGCTTGGGGGAGGGGATGATGATGGTGTTGAGATAAGGTTAAGGTAAGGTATGTGTTTGTCTTTGCATACAAAGCTCAAGCTGTGAACAAGCAATATCCTACAAATAATTTAAAGTTCTCAAACTATGAGAGTTTTATGAAGTGCTGGCAAAAAGCACCTGATAAGAACTTTGTGAATTTGTATGAACATTTGAAGAGTAAAAAAAAATAGAAATAATTATCCCAGAAAGTCCCAGAAATATGACTTGAATAGAGGTTAGTTAGTTATTAACAATTCATTGATAAACTTTTAAAATACTTTGAGCACTGATGCTGTAGCATAGTAACCTGGCCCTAGCCAGATGAATGTCGTTCCGCTAGCTCCACTCATCCATCTGGAACCGATCCATTGAAATGTCGTTTCAGAAGGCTGGACCTAATCAAAAAATGCTTGCATATGATTGAATAAGCCACTTGTCCGTCATCTATTGACGTGCTACTTCAACCACTCTCATCGAAGCCAACCCGTGACGCTGATAACAGTCTCACAGTCGCTTCTACGCTATGTCACATCTATGAAACTCCCGCCCTGCGTCCTGATTGGCTAAACCATAAAGTTGGTCGGAGAAATCACTCTCAATGGAAGAGGTTCCAGATGGATGTGAGTGAAGCTAGGCGGAGCTAGCGGAACGACATTCATCTGGCTAGGGCCAGGTTAGTAGCATAGGCCTCTTACATTGTTTGCAGGTAGGTTCATTCCGTTTTCGATGGCAAACGCGAAACAGCGCCAAAACAACAACCAGTGGACAAAAAGAATATTACATGTGTATTGTTAAGACTTGCCATAGAGAATGAATGGGGGAAATTACGGAGGTTATAGTTTGACGATGTCTTACTCCCGTGCCGGCCAGATGCTATATACCACAGACATGTTTTGGGGGTCCACCCAAAATGAGGTGGCGGGCCGTATCCTGGTTGTTAATTTGTTTTTATATCATCGACTCTCCAAAAATGACATGTTGGCATTTTAGTGTGGATAATCCAGTGAGCTGAGAGGCAATGCTAATTAAAGCTCAATTGATTTGATTGACACTTTGTCTGGTCTGCCAAAAAAACTCACAGAATGGCAAATAATCAATTATAAAGTTAATAGGAAAGACAGTTTACCAAAACCTGGGCTGTTCTTTTCACCATTGGAATGAAGTATGATACATATACACTGTGTGTATGTACAGGTTCCAGGTGTGAATTAGATTGTAGCTTGATCTGGTGCAAAGCATCCTTTCTCTCTCTGTGATTTATGCAGTTTTGACATAAATGTGTATGTGAATGTACTGTAGGTGTAACAGATAAATGCATAAGTGTATGTAAATGATCGTATTAATCATATAATGTTATACATTCAATATATCTACACAACCAGATAATGGTAAAATATTCAAATACAAAGTTAATCAAATATACAGGATAGAAACTTTAGTGCTACTTGTGCAAAACAAAATGACCCCAGTCATGCAGCGGTACTGCATCTAGAATATGGGAACAACTTGTTTTATAGATTGAGAACTTGCAGGCCATGTCATGTCTTAGAACATAAACAACAAACGATTGGTTACCTGCATGGATCAGCCAACACAAACACAAGCGCCCATTGGAGGGCATGATCCTGATCCTGACACAAAGACAAAGACAAATAAAACAGTGTAAACATCACAACACTCAATAAATAAAACAGTGTAAACATCACAACACTCAATAAATAAAACAGTGTAAACATCACACAACTCAATATATAGGGAGATTAAACATAATACAAAATCAGTGATATATGACTTTTGCAATATAGTAATGGCATGACTTTTAATAACATTTATTGTTCTTCCTGCCACAACAACGTATTAAATCCCTGTTACATTATTAAGGACTAATTCAGTCATTGATACCAAGAGACTTCCAGAAGTCGGGAGTCAAGACTTGAAGCGTTCACGTAGTGTGTGAAAGAAGGGAAACATGAAATAGGACTACCATAGCAAAAATTACTTTTCTAGCTGTCTGTTTATCTGCTAAGTGTTCTATTCTAAAACTCTACGGTATTAATTGCAAGCTTAACAGCTGTTATCTGTGTTTTTCACGACATCTTCACTTCAATAATAAGTATTTTTCTTTGTTTACATTGTTGTGCAGACTTTCAATAGCATTAGCCTCTTTGCAAACTAATTGCAAGGCCTAACAATATATTTCAGCCACATACAGTAGACAATAGCAGTGAGTGTGTTAATTGTAATATTGACAAATTATTACAGCCATTTCAGTCCTTCTGTCATCATAATAAATTAGTTATGCACATTAACAATAGCCCCTGCAACAGACAGACAGGCAGCCACGAGCACAGAGTTTAGATTGATTAGTACTGTATTAAACGAATGTCAGTCAGTAAACATTTCGAGATGATTCAACAATTACAGCACTAAGCAGTTCCTTCAAGACATGTAAACATAACCTTTGAATTTGTTAATATTTAATATCTATCAAGCACTTATCTAAATGAAATCCCACGAAGTTGTGGAATCGTGTTGTCACATTTAATGTCACCATTGTAAATTATCCAACTTAATGTGAATATGGTGTATTCCTCTAATATTTGTTTTGAGGGATTTGTAATGCTTTTGACAAATAAGCAGTACGAGGTGGAGAGTGTGTGTGTGTGTGTGTTTGAAGGAGGTTGTTGGGTCCTTAATTAATGATTGAAGCATCAGTATAAAGCAAGCCCTCCAAACAGGAGTTATGATGGGAACAAACATGTTTGGCATGTGGACAGACCAGTGAGAGACAAGAGAGGCCCGAGTGAGCGAGCGAGCGAGGGATTAAATCAAACAGAGTGAGTTTACCACTTCAAAGCTGCCGCATCAAAGTCACAATTAGATTCCCCTCTTTGGCTCCTCTGTCTCCGATTCGCTCGCCGCTTGATCTCGGGATTATGGGATTGGAGCACTGCGGCCCTCATCTTTATTTTAAGGTGCTGACATCCCCAAAGTGGCCGTGCACGGCTGGCAGCCACAATGCGGTTGTTGGAGCAATTTTTGAGGATTCAGTCTCCAAATATCTCCCTCTGTGGCAACATGTCAGAACTTAATGAAACTGAATTATTTATTGCATTTAAATGACTCCCAGTCTTTGAAGGAGTGCTCGGGATCTCTGCTTGTGTTCACTTATTTACTTATATTTTGGAACATGAATGGGACTGAAATGTATGAAGTTATTATTTATAGCTGCTGGTCCTTTAAAGAAAATAGATATTTTGAGCAATATGAACACCCTGTGTTGGCCTTTGCTCACACTTTGTGCAATGGAATTTAATTAGTTAGCATTAATTGGCATTGGCCACTGCTAACTCAGACTGAGCTCACCTCATTATATCAGTCATTCAAATGATGTATTCAGAAACACAACTCTCTCCCCATCCCCACCCCCACTCACTCCCACCCTCTCCTCATTCTCCCTGTCTTGGAACCTATGGGCGTAGTCACATAATAACACACAGCCACCATGCCTTGAAAACACTGTCTTGTAACCTATGGACATAGTCACATAATAACACATAGCCACCATGCCTTGAAAACACTGTCTTGTAACCTATGGACTTCTATACTGAATGAATATGCATGCAGTGCAGGTCTTTAGACCAAACACAAATGACCATACTATACTGACCTATCAACTGTACAGTCTAGCAAAACACAGTGTAGCCTTAGTGCATTAATATACTAATGGGTTCAGGGCATCATGCACTTGATTAGGTGCATTGCATGTGTCATTGCACATTTATAGATTTGCATATGAAGTTGCCCAATTGTCCACAGTAAACAAGGGCACGTTCCTGAATTGTCAAAAGTTGGCTCAGTAGTCTGATCAAGGTTCTTGCTCCACTTTACTGATTTTAAACGCAGTACTATGTGGGGCCAGAGTGATTTGTAGATAAATGACTTAGTTAGTTTGGGATCAGAAGTAGAACATAGAATCACACGTTTTAATAACATTCTTTGTGTCTCCAGAAAAACATTTTGTTTTTAGTTGTGTGATTCCGCAGCCACAGTGACAATAAATATGGCAAATATGCCTACGCCTTATTATCATCTCTCCATCTGGGGGTTTCAATCCTATGCCAGAGCTAATTTAATTAACTTTGTCTCTGTTTTTCTTAAGTGACTATTTATCCAAAACGCTAACGCGTTTGTGAAATACTTGTTATTTATTGATCTGCCAGAGAATATCCACTGCGATCACACACCAGGGAGTTAATTTGTAATATGGAGTGTTTTATCTCAGTCCAGGGAGTTATTTTGTAATATGGAGTGTTTAATCTCAGTAGTAGGTCTCGTCTCTGACTAATTTCTCATATCTGACTATGATCAATGACACGATTAAAAGACCAACAACTGAATTAGAACAATCCTTGTGCGAGTTCTCACGGCTTTTCCTACCAGCACTTAATATCCCATTGACCACTGTGTTGCTCTTGTATAATGGCGACTAAACTACAGGTATTAATTGAAGCTAATGATTGATGTTTAATAGGGCCAAAACAAGTGTGGTCGTGTTGTTAAATGTGTGGCTTTGCATTACATTTTATGGAAAGCTGCAGAATATGTGTTAAGATTAAAGTGTATATGACTCTTTATCCATATCTTACCAGCAGGGCAGCACAATTTGGCAATCAGCTGGTTTGGAAATTGGACTAATTTTAACATCACTTTTCCCACTTTTTAAATATATATATATATTTTTTTTTTTACTTTTTATTTGTTTATTTGTTTTGTTGTCTGTCTTGTATGTCTTGGTGTCACGGGTACGCTGGCGACTACGCCGCTCCGTCCGGCATTTTTTGTATTTGTTATTTTTTAAATGTATTTGTCATGTCTTGATGTCATGGGCACGCTGGCGACTACACCGCTCCATCCGCCATCGTTTGTCTTGTTATGTGTCTTGTTTGTGGAGCGCTTTGGGTTGCACTCTGTGCATGTTTAAATGCACTTTAAAAATAAAACTGACTTGACTTGACTTGACTTGACAATCAAAGATCCTTGATTACTAGCAAGATAGAGCAACGTAATTCGTTACTATGGGAGCAAAACTGCATAAGTGGGAGTGTCACCTTAAGTCACTAAATAAACTTTCTCTCTTAATAAGCAATAAGAACAGATAAACATAATTGTGTTCACAGTATTATTGTCTATAATCATGTATGATACCAATGAATCATTCTTTAGGACATGATATGAATAATTTAATTAGTCATGTGAACCGAGCTAGCTAGCTAGCTAACGCTAGCTTAAAATGCTATACAAGTGGATGGGAGTAGCCAGAGTAGCTATGGCAATACAGCTATGCGCTAACAAGTGACTAGTAGTTGAAGGACTTCGCTTAAACTTAATATACTGTTGCAAATTCACTTGAGTATAAACTATCCACTTTAACTAATGTCAGTAACGTATTCAGCTAGTTGTCATTTCAAAGAAATTATACTTCTCCGTTTAAAATGTTACCTTAGCTAAGAGGCTAGCTAGCATGCTAACAACCGGACAGTAACTGGCAGCAGCATGGTCTGATATTAAGTTATTTTATTACAAATCCGAACGCTAAAAAATTACGCTTTTAGGCTTGAAATGATCCCAAACACTTACAGATTATGACAAAATTTTCCAAAAAACCCTCAACAAATCCAGTAAGATATAATGACCAATTTATTGGTAAAATTTCACCTCCATTGACATTAATGCAGTGAGGGTTTACTCTGGTCTGCATAAAGGGGGATTTCCCCCCCCCCCCCCCTTGCAATAATCAAACGCGGAAATTGTCGAACGTTTGCGCCTCTCGCTCTGCTTTAACCCTCTCTGATTATATATGTCTGTGTGAACTTCAGCACCTAGTGTTAAAACCTAATCACATGCATCTTTGACTTTGTCATTCGTCAATGTCACTGTGGACGTCACTATTGTTAGTTCTTTCCTGGCCTTTCACACTTTTCATCATGATTTTAGTCATCTATAACGCACTCTAGTAGAGGACATGAAGAGGCCAGAGGCTTTCCTCACTCTTTTTTACACAACATTTAGGACCCTCACCACTGTTGTTGTCATAGCAGCCATCAGAGTGCCTCAGGCCAGCTGTTGTGAAGGCTTCATTAACACACGGCCTTACCCTTGGATCAGGAGCTCCTTCACAGCCAGGCGAGATGGGCTTAGTTGTGTTCTGCCCTGCTTTGAGTGGCCCCAATCACACAGCACCACTGTGGACACACTATGGCTTGTCATCCCCAACCATTTTGATGTTGTTAGTTTTTTTGTTTGTTGTTTGTTTGTTTTGAAGTCTGCATTATGTTTGTGTTGTTTTTCTCAACCCACCATTGGCACTTATCGAGGAGCTGTGAGGAGAAGACTGTAATTGAGAGCCTATCCCCCTCAAGTCTAAATTACTTTCTTTCTTTCTTTCTTTCTTTCTTTCTTTCTTTCGCTTTGTGGAGAAACAAAAGAACGAAGAGAACAGACTCAGGAGTCTAATTGGGCAATTTTGGACCCAATTCTGGGGAGTTGTTTTGTTTTGAGGATTGACTGCAACCAACTGGATGGATTTGCGTTATGCAGTCACAGACTACTTGTAAATGTGTAACAAGTGGGATATCTGTAGATGATGCATGCTCTTCAAAAAAGAAAAGCGATAATCATCTCGAAAAACAATCATCTCTGGACGCAGCTTTCCAAAACAACCACATGACCGCGGCAGTTACAGTATTTCTGTCTAGTCTGACTGTGATCAAAGTCAAAGTCAAAGTCAAAGTCAGCTTTATTGTCAATTTCTTCACATGTTCCAGACATACAAAGAGTTCGAAATTACGTTTCTCACTATCCCACGGTGGAGACAAGACATATTTTACCAATTTAAGTCCACAGACAAACATAACATTCAAGTAAACAAAAAAGTAAGTAAATAAGTAAATAAGAGGGCACATATAATGAAAAAATAAGAGCAGCAAAATATGGTTGAAATTGTGCATAGACAGTCAATAAAATACTAGTGCAAAGTCAGGCCAATAAAAGGCTGAGGTAGTTCTGTTTGACCTAAGTAAGAAAGAAAGTGGCATAGTGGTGCAAGTTATGTAAGAGCAGCAGAAGTGTTGTGTTTTCAGGACAACAACAACAAGTTGCAAAGTGTGCAAGTGGAGTGGTGCAGGCGGCCATTGTGGGTCCAATGTCCAGGATGTTATGTAGCTGAGGGTGGAAGGGGGAGAGGAGGGAGAGAGTTCAGCATCCTAACAGCTTGGTGTATGAAGCTGTTGGTGAGTCTGGTAGTGCGGGAGCGCAGGCTTCTGTACCTCTTCCCAGAGGGCAGTAGATCAAACAGATTGTGAGCGGGGTGACTTGCATCACTCACAATTTTGGTCGCCTTGCGGGTGAGGTGGGTGGTGTAAATGTCCTTCAGGGAGGGGAGTGAAGCACCAATAATCCTTCCAGCTGTGTTCACTATGCGCTGCAGGGCTTTCCTGTTGTATTCAGTGCAGCTTCCGCCCCACACAGCGATACAGCTGGAGAGGATGCTCTCAATGGTGCCTCGGTAGAATGTGGTCATGATGGCTGGTGGAGCACTTGCTCGCCTGAGTTTCCGCAGGAAGTACAGGCGGCGCTGAGCTCTCTTCGCCAGTGATGCAGTGTTGGTGGTCCAGGAGAGGTCTTCACTAATGTGCACCCCCAGGAATTTGGTGCTGCTCGCTCTCTCCACCACAGCACCGTCAATGGTCAGTGGCAGGTGTTGGGTGTGACCTCTCCGGAAGTCAACAACAATTTCTTTGGTCTTGCTGACGTTAAGCAGGAGGTTGTTGTCCCTGCACCACGTGGTCAGATGGTCGACCTCCAACCTGTATTGAGTCTCGTCGCCCTTGGTGATGAGACCCACCAGAGTTGTGTCGTCAGCAAATTTCACTATGTGATTGTTGCTGTAGGTTGCAGTGCAGTCATGCGTCAGCAGGGTGAAGAGCAGCGGACTGAGCACGCAGCCTTGGGGGGCCCCTGTGCTCAGTGTGATGCTGCTTGAGATATTGTTGCCAACACGTACTACTTGAGGCCTCTGACAGAGGAAGTCCAGTATAGCCAGTTGCAGAGGTAGGTACTGAGTCCCAGTTTGTCAAGTTTGCAGATGAGTTGTTGTGGTATTATGGTGTTGAATGCAGAACTGAAGTCTATAAACAGCAATCTCACATATGATGATACATTTATTCCAGAGGAAGGACTTCAACCCCTGAGTCCATTCAAAACTAAAAATATATATTGTATCACAGCTATTCACACAGCAAAACAGAACACATTTACTTGGTACATACTGAATTGGGGTCTTGGGGCTGCAGCAAAATAAAGGCTGCGTTGTGTATCTTAGAACAGCCAGTCGCAGCCATCTAAGTATAAGTATACAGTATACTCTTTTGATACTGTGACAGAAATCTGGTCTCTGCATTTATCCCAATCCGTGAATTAGTGAAACACACACAGCACACAGTGAACACACAGTGAGATGAAGCACACACTAACCCGGAGCAGTGAGCTGCCTGCAACAACAGTGGGGCTCGGGGAGCAGTGAGGGGTTAGGTGCCTTGCTCAAGGGCACTTCAGCCGTGGATGTGGGCATGGGAGAGCAGTGCTCAACCACTTCCCGGGCCCACATTTTTCCTACTGGGTCGGGGATCGAGCCAGCAACCCTTCAGTTACAAGCCCGAAGCGCTAACCAGCTGACCACGGCTGCCCAATCTCCAGGTCATCAGCTGGCTGCACTGGAAACAAAGTGCAGGCTACCTTATCCTAACCGCATGCTTTATGTGTGTGTGTGTGTGTGTGTGTGTGTGTGTGTGTATGTGTGTGTCCATCCTACAGCACTTTCCAGGACCTGGCGAGGCAGGTGGACCTGGCGTACGGAACAGTGCGAGACTCGGCCGTATATGACTACTTCAAAGCCAAAGGCACCAACCCGTTGGAACAGGACAGCACCTACGCCGAGCTGTGGAGGACCATCAGCAAGAACGACGGACAGGACTACTCCGTGTCCAGCCCCTCCGAGGGCATCCGCAAGGTACGTGCAGATCCACTCACACACACTCTCGAAGCGCACTCAGAAACAAAACTCATACACACTCAAGGTCCGCGCACCTGGAGGCAAATTCACTCACACACACTCTCGTAGCGCACTCAGACACTTAAGGCAGCCGTGTTCTACTGGTTAGCACTTCGGACCTGTAACCGGAGGGTTGCCGGTTCGAACCCCGACCAGTAGGCACGGCTGAAGTGCCCTTGAGCAAGGCACCTAACCCTCACTGCTCCCCGAGCGCCGCTGTTGATGCAGGCAGCTCACTGCGCCGGGATTAGTGTGTGCTTCACCTCACTGTGTGTACACTGTGTGCTGTGTGTGTTTCACTAATTCACGAATTGGGATAAATGCAGAGACCAAATTTCCCTCACGGGATCAAAAGAGTATATATACTTATACTTAGACACAAAACTCACACACACTCACACTCAAGGTCCGCGCACCTGGAGGCAAATTCACTCACACACACTCTCGTAGCGCACTCAGAAACAAAACTCACACACACTCAAGGTCCGCGCACCTGGAGGCAAATTCACTCACACACAATCTCGAAGCGCACTCAGAAACAAAACTCACACACACTCACAGGTATCGTAGCCACTCACACACTTAAAGTGGATTCATAAACAATGCACACACACTCACACTCACAGATATGAAGCATGATGAAATCAAAGCCACTCACACACTCACATGGAAAGAAACACATTCACACATTCTAAAAATACCCTTATAATAAAGCAATACATTCACACATCCTAAAAATACCCTTATAATAAAGCAACACATTCACACATCCTAAAAATACCCTTATAATAAAGCAACACATTCACACATCCTAAAAATACCCTTATAATAAAACAACAAATTCACACATCCTAAAAATACCCTTATAATAAAGAAAAAAAGAGAAAACTTAAGAAGCATTCTCCTTCCCCATGAAACACAAATCCTCTCACACTTGATTATCTGCAACTTGTGTGTTCAGTAAGTCAGGATCACTAATGATATGCTGTACAAATTAATTAAGTACATATCAGTGCATATCATTACAACAGATAAGACTGAGATCCAGAGAGCCGAACCACCAGTGTTCTTGAGCTATTCCTGAAACTTTATCATGTTGTTTTGCTAAACAGCTAACAAAAATGCTAATCGCTGCAATACCAAATTTGTTTTCCTTTTTTGCTAGCATTTAAATAATGAAGTCTCTTTTGTTGTTCTGAAAAGCATTCCCCAATTATTGAAACAGCTCATTTATGTTTTTGTCAGAAGTGGAAGTGTGTGAAATGTCAAATATTTGCCTATCCCTTAGTTCAGTCTGGAAGTGGGAGATTCCGTATTGAGCATTATGCTTCTTCTTTTTATTAGCATATCACACATGTTGACATTTTACTGATGAATAAGTGTTTACCGCTGCCATTTTGTACTTCTCAAAGACTGTCTTTTTCTTTTACTACTGTGAAGCAAAGTTTGTTGTTTGACAACTGGCAGAATAATCACAAGAGAGAGGAAAAGTACAGCGTGAACACACCACTTGTAGGGGCTGAAAAGAGAGACCTAAACTTTGTGTTTGCAAAATGTCATGCAAATTATGCAGTGCTTCGATAAACATGGTGATTACTGTATATGAAATTACACGAAACACAAATGGAATGGGACACAAAAAGGTTATTACAAACCACAACTCTGCTGTCTAAATGACTGTGTGCCAACATAGCCCTATCAATGTGGCAACATTTTTGGAGAGAAAAATCATTTTTCATGCTTTCATTGAATGTGGGTGTGTTTAAGCATAGTGCTACCTGACTATCGGTCAGCCAGAGTTGGAAGTCCAGTCCCACTGCTGTGTGTCACTTAGCGTCTGCTATAAATGCCAGTCACAATACATTATTTCTGTTGGTATCATTCATTTAAAAAACTGTTCACTGTTTTTATTTGAAAGCTGCTGTGGACAAAAGCATCTGCTAAATCATATAACAATAACTGTTATTGCATTTTCAACATTAAAAACATTCATTGATCTGAGAGAATAACCGGTGCATGTTGCAATAATGATACACACATATCATCTGACCTTTTTTCTGTAGGCCAAGAAGGGGCCGTTTGCGTTCCTGTGGGACAAGGCGGTGGTGGAGTACGCCGCCCTGACGGACGACGACTGCAGCATCACCGTCACGGGCAACAGCCTCAGCAGCAAGGGTTACGGCATCGCCCTCCAGCACGGGAGCCCGTACCGAGATCTCTTCTCCCAGAAGTAAGTCCCCAAACGGGAATCTCTACCCACACCCACTCCCCCGGATCCCGTACCGAAATCTGCCGCCATTAAACAGGTGTTGCTCTCCCTGCCTACCGCCACTAGGACCTCCTCTCCCAAAAGTCATTCCCCCAATAGAGGTCCTTACTGACACCCCACAGAAAGCCCTGCCACCAGCACACCCAGAGGCAGCCGCACAGCCTGCTGACAAGCCTCAACAGCGTTTCACTCAGGGTCCCTCTCTGCTTACCACCACGAGAGCTCTTCTCACAAGAGTGAGTCCTCGTAGTTCCAGGGACATGGCCGCCCCAATGCCTGCTGACAAATCCCTACAGCGTTTTACAGTTTGCACTCTCTGCCTAAAGCTGTTTTTACAGGGCAGTAAAGAAGCCTTGACCTTGGAGATGGCAGAGCTGTGCTCTTCTGTTTGAGCTGCATTCACACACACACACACACACACACACACACACACACACACACACACACACACACACACACACACACACACACACACACACAGTCATTTTTTTCATCTCTAGGAAATATAAGTGAGTTTATCTCCACCTGGGGTCTCTGAAGGCTGCTGTAAAAGATGGCATTTCATACTTCAGTAGATACGTTTTGGTTTGGAGCAATTTACAGTGCAGCAGGAGATGTTTTATCAAGGCACTGGTTCCCTGGAGGACAAAGCCCAGTGGCCTCTGACCTGCAGCATCAAACGACAGCATAAACCCTTATATCATAACGCAAGATACACACTTTACTATTTTGGCATGACTATAAATCTATTTGTTGTTACCAAAACAAGTTATATATAATGGGTCCTAGTGTGCACACAGGACCTTAGTATCCCACTACAAGATTCTAGCATATGATGATAACATTTTCTAGAACTTCTATTTGATGAACGGTTCTTCGGTCATCGTCCTGAAACGTCTGTCCCAACTAAGGTGTAGTTGGGTAGAGGATAAACACAAGGATCACCTATCTATCTGATCCAAATCTGGCTAACAGTGTAGCATTTCTCTGCACCCAAACTTGTCCATTTGGCCTGGACAGTATAAGTATAAGTATATATACTTTATTGATCAGTACTCAGTAGTGCTCCCCTGTCTCTCTAGTGACCTCCCACGTGTCCTGTGTTGCAAGTGAGCAAGTCACAGAGGAGTTTGGGCTCATTTGACTTCAGTGGCCTTCTGTGTCACTTAGCCAATTAGCTCTTCTCATTAACGCTCCTGTAACGACGTTAGCATAATCTGTGATGACTGAGGAGGTTTGCGGTTCCTCCCACTTCGTCAGTATTTAGTTTAATACGGTATGAGAAATAATGCCATAAATGTAACACAATAAAAACATGATGAAATATAATAAAGGTTTTGTGTGTGGGATGGAGTATACTTTGCAGGGAATACGGTCTGATAAACTGTCGTAATTGCTTGGTTCAGGGATTAAAGAGGCCCTTCAAGTAAGCGCCCTGTTTGGAGTTATAATTACCACAGAGGATAATAAAAGAACTCATTTAAATGTCTAATTGTTATTGGTGCATCCATGCCATTGTGTATGAGTGTGAGAGTATAATTCACACCAATTTCCCATTCATCTTACTCAGTGGAGCCTCCTTTGTGGATTTATGTTTACTTTTCATTTTTATCATTATATTTTATTATTTATTTAGTTTTACTTCATGCACCCCTGTGCTATTTCAAGTTGAACCCAAAACTCTTGTTTCATTAGTTTCACTTTCTAATGCCTTCAGATTATCCATTACAAATTGATCCCATTGCGACAACAGATGCGGGCAGATTGTCTAAATCTGCCCATAATAACTTGTAACCAATTAAGAGGGTATAATTATACCGGCGACTGGATTTGGGGAAACGGGAGACTAATTCACTCCTCGCGCACATCTTTCATCGATCCCCCGAACAAGACTCAT
>NW_027468774.1:8667821-8762821 GCF_046254945.1 Alosa pseudoharengus
CGCCAAAATAATGTCATCAGTTGTACTTGCTGACCTTTTCCAACTCTGCAGCTGAGTAACAGAAGCATGCCACCCAAACCATCTGACATCTGTCTAGTCATACAGTACTAATATGCCCCATTGACTCTGTCTAGTCATACTAATATGCCTCATTGACGATCAAAGTGCTTGTCTTACAGGGAAGCTACACCAGGCGCGTAACTGAAGCGTTCCGTTCACGACGCATAAAATCTATTTTAGACGAATGGTCTATTTTTTTTCGAACGTACACGCCACTATCACGTCTGGTGTAGCTACATACATTAATTATAGTGGAAGCTAATTGTTGCAGCAGACGCAACGCGAACGGAACGCTTCAGTTACGCTCCTGGTGTAGCTTTGCCCTTAGACTTAAGCAGTAACGTTGGGCCTCTTGTGTAGGAGCACTGCAGACGACTGTTGCTTGGCTTGCTGATGGCAGAAGCGGGCTGTTGCTTCATATGGATCCGTAAACTACAGTGTGAGCAAGTCTAATCAGGACGCTTGCATGGGTCTGCCCGCTGGGTTGACACTGCAATAAGAGACGGCGTGGGAGGTGTTCAGACAGAGCTCCCACTTCCTGGGTTCCCAGTGAATTATGCTGTGTGGCCGCTTATTGCAATTATATGTCAATATGGACAGCTGGATTTTATTTAAATTGCGTACTCTATTTGATTATTATTTTTGATTTAAATCTTAAAGTCTTGTTCATATGGTTTTCTTATCGTCTCGTGCAGGTTACTAAGGATTACAGACTGGCAAGGGTATCTGGTCCATTGACATATAATGATATAACCACTACTTCGTCGGAAGGGGGCAAGGAGATGTGGACAGACAAAGAAAAAGACTGGGAGGAAGCAGAAGCTATTGACACAGGTCAGACTAGAGCTCGTAAGATCTGATATGTTCTGCTTATGAGGGGCTTCTGGGGGAAACGGAGGGGGAGTGGGAAGGGGCGCCAAAGATGTCCAATTCATCATGCGTCATTTTGGCCCAATCTCATCTCTGCTCTTTTTTTTTATCATTTCCCCCCCTCTGTTAGTGATAGACATCTAGCCTGGGCATGCTTGTGGATACCCTGAGTTGAATCCATCGGTAGAACGAGTACATGGACATATTTATTTTTGAGTGGGTGAACGTTCCAGTGAAAAACTCATATAACAAAATTGTGCCATGTCATGGAATACCATGAGGAAAATAGCTTGGAATGTCGACTGGATGGATTTTATCTTGTGATCTTGTTTGTTGTGAGTGTGTGTGTGTGTGTGTGTGTTTGTGTGTGTGTACATGCACACTTTGGACTTCCTTTAACCAGAGGCAGATGTGTGCCTTTTTGTGTGTATATGTGAGATTGTGTGTATATGTATGTGTGTATGTGCAGGTGTGTGCATGTTTGCATGTACAGTATGTGTGTCTGTCTGTCTGTCTGTGTATGTTGTCTCTGTGTGTGTTCGTATGTCTCTTCTCTCCTTCTCTCTCTCTCTCTCTCTCTCTCTCTCTCTCTCTCTATCTGTGTGTGTGTGTGTGTGTCCGTGTGTCGGTACATTATTTGTTTTCCCCCTCCATCTAATAACTGCTGTCCATACAGTGCAGTGCACTAAGCTCATTTAATTGTTGCCATTTATTCATGCAGCAGCACTGCCAGCGTTCATGCCAATATGAATGTGCACTAATGAGTTGTCACTCCCCACAAGAGCTGCTTTTGTGTGCGCACATTTCCATGTCCTCAGCGCGGGCCTCCACATCATCATTTGGCATCTGTCTCTATTTAAATGAACATAGTGATACTTTGGTAAATATTAATGGCGTTCACTACAAACAAAAAGATATTCCAGTCAAAAGCGAAATGCTGGTTAAGTGTCGTATTTACAAGATTAGGGGATTGAGCCACGCTTGACCTGTTGTTGCTGTGGTTGTTGTTGTTTGGGGTTGACTGGATGACATTATAATGGTGATGGTGACAAACGTTGCTCTGATATACTCAATATTTGAATAAACTGCTGCCCTGGTTAGATAGAGGCAGAGAGACAGAGTGATGACTGTGTATTAGAAGACTATAAAGCATGCAGGATTGACTATAAAGCATGCAGGATTGTACTGTTATGAGAGCACAGTAACAGGAAGGCTTTGATGCATTTGAGTTTAATATTTGGGACTCCAGACTGATTATTGATGCAGATGTTGGAGGATGCAATAGATTGGATCGACTAGATGAATACGTAAATGTGCCACAGAAAACCATAAACATTTTTGCCTTTAAGTTCCTCATGCCAGCCATCATCAAATCGTTCATTTTTCTTGTTTAATTTGCTCAGATGGAATTTAACATTTTTATTTTTATTGTTTTTTCTTTTAAGTGAGGGCTGGTGGGAAGTGGAATTTTGCCAAAAAGTGCTTTAAGGTGGCACTCACATAGAGATGTTTTAAGGTGGCACTCACATAGAGATGTTTTAAGGTGGCACTCACATAGAGATGCTTTAAATTGGCACTCACGTAGTATAAGTATATATACTCTTTTGATCCTGTGAGGGAAATTTGGTCTCTGCATTTATCCCAATCCGTGAATTAGTGAAACACACACAGCACACAGTGAACACACAGTGAGGTGAAGCACACACTAATCCCAGCGCAGTGAGCTGCCTGCATCAACAGCAGCGCTCGGGGAGCAGTGAGGGGTTATGTGCCTTGCTCAAGGGCACTTCAGCCGTGCCTACTGGTCGGGGTTCGAACCGGCAACCCTCCGGTTACAGGTCCGAAGTGATAACCAGTAGGCCACGGCTGCCCCGATAGAAATGTTTTAAGGTAGCACTCACATAGAGATGCTTTTTTCACCTCCTGGCATTACATTTCACTTGTTTCTCACTGGAATTATGTGAGAGGGGACATCTACAGACCATTGTGACGCAGCTCATTTATTTAAAAATGTGCAAAGCAATGGGTCTTTGCTTAGCTACCTGTCTTTGCAATGCTAGAGAGCTAGCTAACTAGCTAAGTATGCCATATCATAGGAACAATACACAAGCAACTAATATCCATCTCATGTGTTCATTGTTGACCATGTTTTGGAATTCTAGTGACACTCCTGGCGTTTTATAGACAGAAAGGGCATCTCTATGTGAAAGCCGCTTATGGGCACAACGAATCCCTCAGTTACTTATGGGCACAACGAATCCCTGATGAAGTATTTTGACGAAATATCTACCTTCTAGTGCATGGGCTGTTCCACTTCCATTATACAGATTAAATGCATACAGATTAGATGCATGGGCTGTTCCACTTCCATTATACAGATTAAAGAGTCACACCCCAATTTTAGTGGTATTTAACAAGCATAACTTAGACAGCCTGTTATACTTACTTGAGCTGATGAATCAAAGATATGATAGACAGTGAGGATTGCCCTTTGAAAAGCCAAGATATAAGATAATATATCCCAAAAATACTAGCATAACCCAACACTTAATACTATCAAGTGGCACCATCTGGATCCATTCCCAAAATGTACACACTGTTTCTCCTTTGCACATGAAAACCTTCTCAAGATAGCATTCCTGTCAATGCCCTTCCCTACTGCCTTTCAGTGATGTTTGAAAAATACTCCTATGACATGTTACTTCTGCAGGGCAGTCGCTTTCTACTGTACACCTACTATTTTGCGTTTACTCAATATAGCTAACAACTTATCAACAAGCAAACCTGATAGGAAATAATAAATGCATTTACACAGTCTATCGTCATATTGAAAGGTCTGCCAAGATACACATTTCTAAAATGACTCTGTTTGTTTGTTTTTCATTGATTACCAGTGAGACAAGACACACTTTAAACAACTCATTTATGTCTTGACTGAGAAGCCAGCCTAATCCAAGCCCATTGTGTCCGTGTGTGAGATAAATCATCACAGCTGTTTGCGATCTGAAAAGTCAATTTGTCTAAATGCAGACTTCAGATCCACATTGGCTTCAGCATGGGTGTTATGTTGTATAACCGCACTAATGACTGTCAGCATTAACCCTTTAAACTTCCCCTTACGCACTGGCCAAATTTGATTTCAAAAAGTGCACATTCTATGCCAATAGCATATCGCATCTTATTTATCAGAAAATCTCAGCAAAGTTTATTTGGCCACATGGCTTCATTGATTGGGTTACTGTTTTTTTAGAAGAAAAAAAAAAGCCTTCAAAATCCGCACCATCAGAAGGGATCCGTTAGGAGGCTGAATGCATGGAGCTTCACAGACAGAGAGAAAAAGAGAGAGAGAGAGAGTCATCACGTCTCAGCCTCAATGTCCTCCTCCCCTTCCTCCTCCCCCCTCCTCCTCCTCCCTCCTCTCTCTGTCGCCCCCTCTAGGACAAGGAGGTGAACCTGGAGCAGGTGCACCGGCGTATGAACAGTCTCTTGGACGAGGACATGGCGCACAAGCAGCTGAGCGG
Source organism: Alosa pseudoharengus (assembly GCF_046254945.1). Lineage (NCBI taxonomy): Eukaryota > Metazoa > Chordata > Actinopteri > Clupeiformes > Clupeidae > Alosa > Alosa pseudoharengus. The sequence continues at coordinate 8,672,273 of NW_027468774.1, forward strand.
CCCCTCTATCGAGATCTCTGCACTGGGCATCAGCAGCACCTCCTGCTCAGCCAGCGGCGCCATCGGGCCGAGCAGCAGCACCACCACCACGCGGCCGTCCAGCCAGCGAGACTACCCGGGCCCGCCGGGAGCCCTCTCTGTGACCACCTTCCTGGGCCCCGAGCAGGCTCATGGGGTGCTGGGCCGGACGCTGGGGGTCCCGGGGCCTGGCAGCACTCTGCCCCTGCCCCTCAGCAGCAGCAGCAGCACCACTTCCACCCTCCCCTCCTCCATCCAATGCAAACACCGGGCGCCCAACGGGGGTCTGTTTCGGCAGAGTCCCGGCAAGACCCCCATGCCCACGCCAATGTCCTACCAGGCGATGGCCGGAGGACACATCCCCGGAGCCAATGAGCCGACCCACAGCACGTCCATCTGAGGACCGCGAAACGAGACCTCCCAAACACCCTCCCCCCACCCCGACCCCTCTGTGTGTGCCCCATCATCACACACACACACACACACACACACACACACACATATACACACACACACACACACACACACACACACACACACACACACACACACACACACATATACACACACACACACACACACCACCGCTGTCATTACCTGGTTTCTCCACCAGGGGGGTTTAGCCCACGTGTGTATGTGATGGATTGTGTAGGTGAGCAAAGATAGCAAGAACACAGAAATACAGGAGTAAATATATATATATATATATATATATACATCAAAAAACATATTGAGGGAAAGGTATGGTAAAAAAATACATTTTTATTACAGATGACATTCAAAACGAGAAATGTAGAGAGCTGATTTTTCTTGTATATATTTGTAAATATAGACCAGAGCTGCGTGCGTAAAGCGTATTTTGAATATTCTCAATTTTTGAAGTTCAGTTAAAAAAAAAATATATAAAAAAGTGATCTAAAAAATGACTGTTTGAATGGCTTTGTAAATTTTGTTCTATATGAAGAAAGACGCAAAATTCATTGTGATTGTTTTTTTAAGTGCCGAAACAGAAGATGTCTCTCAACAGTTTATCATAAGATTATATCACACTACTGGAGCATAGAGCTTGATTTCATGACGTCACGCCTCTTTTATAAACACTTGTTTTTGTTTGTTTTTTAATGATCAAAACATTGGTGACTGTTCCTTTTCCGGACTGCTTTAGAACGTTAAAACCACTCATTGCGTTGTTTGTGCGCTTATTCTTTTGTGGCAGCAACGTTCCCAAGTGGACGAGCTTTAAGAAGAGCTCCATAGTCACTGACAGTCATGGGGGTGTGTTCGGGTGCGCGTAAGCTGCACGGGACACAAGGGTTGTGGCGTGTTGAAATGTCTGTGGTGTTTTGTCTTGTGAGACCATCTATTGAGGAGCACAAATGACCAGGAGGAGACGTTTCCATGGCACCCGTCAGATTTGTGTCCCTGGACATTTTCTTTTGTTGTTGTTTTTTGTTTTGTTATCATGTCCTTTAATTGTATCATTCGGGGTGGGAGTGCCCTCAAGCTGGCGGGTCTTATTTTTTACATCTCTTTTGAAACTATATGGTTATTAAAATGACATAAACTCATGTACGAAGACATTATTTCCTTTTGTACTAAAGGGTTTAGACAAAGTATGAATATAATGAGGATGGCCTGCCAGAACACTGGAATGATATAAGAAGCGAAGGCTATGATGTAAAAAATGGTTATATTGTTATATGTTTTATATTTTATACCAAGTAAAGATCACCAAGCGCAAGACTAAAAAAAAAACATGAGTGTCTCCATGACTACTGATGTGGATCCTCGTTGAAGCATCTAGAAGTTTCTGTAGATGTGTAGGGTCACTGCACACACACAAGTCACTGCACACTTTGTTTGCACGTTCACATGGATGGTCCGCCATATTAAGGGCCATCTGAAACCAACTACTGTTAAGTGCTAGTGTGTTATAACCCTCTCCAACGCCGAGTGAACACCGATGGTCACTTGTCGAGGGTGTGCGTCCACTAATGCGGCACGTCATGGAGGACGCTTCATACATGCGAGTTCCATGTGAGTACGCCTGTAAGCAAATCCATGGTTACATCAGATCTTGAACACCGCTAGAGAGGGAAGTTCGTCCCAAAGCTGAGTGCCGTACACCCATACACGCTAATCAAGGTTTTAAAAACAACAATCCCATGAATTAGAATCCGTTTCTGTCATGTGATTTCCATTTCTCTGTGTTTCAATTATCTAGTACATGCCATATTCTGTCATAAGTTATTATGAGAGCTATATCCAACTATGATTAAAAGATCCAAGTATGGTGACAGCTAGCAGGGATGGTGGCTGAACAGTGAGTAAACCTCCTTCCCGACATCTCAAAAGACTCAAAAGACACTAGCACCAGTTGTTAACTTCCTTGCTAGCATGCCCATCTCAATGCTGAAGCTGCTGTTGTGGATTTCAAACACAGGTCTAGACCATGCAGTCAACACAATGATGGTTTAGATTATCCCAGTAGACAAAAAATCAGTATATCTCAAAAGTACAGGCTTCATGTGGGACACAAAGCACTATCGTGCACTATAATGTCTTCAGAAACACTTGCACACAAGACCATACATTTTTTAAAATGAACTACAGCCAGTCCATTTAACCATGCCTCTTTCATAAGTTATTAATATAATAGCACATTATGACTTTGTTGGAATCACATGTAAGAGGTTTGAACATGTTGAAGATTTGAATATCAAAATGGCTTTGCAAATTGGCTTTGCATTCTGTGAACAGAGAACCCATTATATTATACATTTTATTATGAAAGGCAAACTAAGACCAGTGAGATTACACTATATAATAATTAAAACTGCCGACCAGAAGCACACCAAAAAATATATTAACTCTTCAATCAAGTCATCCAATTACAATTTACAGCAAATAATAAACTGATGTGATTTAAATTACTTTAGAAATGGCATATCTCAGTTTCTAACAGTGTTAGGTGTCATAACAGCTACTAAGCCACATGCAAACAATGCGTTATAACATTGTAATAACACTTACTGATGTGTAATGGTCACATGATACTTATGTGACTAGACAGTACTATCAGAGGTATCCTGATGACAGAAGGGTTAAAGACATCCACACCAAATGATCCCCACCTAAAGTAGGGCTGAGAGTACTTCACTGGCCCCATTCCTTATGAGTTAGGTAGGGCTGAGAGTACTTCACTGGCACCATTCCTTATGAGTTAGGTAGGGCTGAGAGTACTTCACTGGCACTATTCCTTATGAGTTAGGTAGGGCTGAGAGTACTTCAATGCCCCCATTCCTTTCATACAGTTTGAGTTAGGTAGGGCTGAGAGTACTTCACCTTCCCCCAATTCTTTCCTATGAGTTAGGCTTCTTGAAAGAGCTTCAGGGTTCAAAACACAGCACAGTAGCATAGCCTAGCTTAATAACATCACATCTACTGAGGCCTCCTATTTGATTTATGCCTATGCTGCTTGGAGATTCTTGATCTTTAATAAAAGCATATTGTTTACATTATCTGAGAAATGTGTGGGAGATTAAGAGTCCATTTATTATTGTTACAGGAGTGCTCTTCTGCCCTGTTTCTCTGGTGATATAAAAATATGACTGTTCTCTTTCAAGCGTAATAATACAGACGCCATTGAAACAATGTTTACAAGGATCAAGGTTTTTATTTTGAATTTGTTTTGTTTTGCCAGACACAGTCAATAGACACAGGACAGATACGCAGGAAGCAGATGTCCATTTAGACCCAGTCCAGGAGAGATGTATAAGAGCAGAGCCTGACCTGGCCTTGGACATGATTTCAGCGAAAGTCAAGCTTACCATGTGAGCTGTTTGTCTGTGTACATCTAATGTTATACTTGAAAGCAGGTATTCATTTCTGTGTTGCCATGGGGGATATCTGGGGGGGGGGGTAGTATTTGGCTACAAGCAACATTAACAAACACCGTACCAAACATCTGTTGAGGACTTATTTTACCTTTAGACAAATTAAATCTAAACATAAACAGAGCTGAACACAACATGGAAAGACCTGTAGCTCACACATAGCACTATGGTCTACTGTAGGGACTACAGGTTATTCAGCTAAACCTCATAAAGACCTGTAGCTCACACATAGCACTATGGTCTACTGTAGGGACTAGGTTATTCAGCTAAACCTCATAAAGACCTGTAGCTAACACATAGCACTATGGTCTACTGTAGGGACTACAGGTTATTCAGCTAAACCTCATAAAGACCTGTAGCTCACACATAGCACTATGGTCTACTGTAGGGACTACAGGTTATTCAGCTAAACCTCATAAAGACCTGTAGCTCACAAATAGCACTATGGCATGGAGACTACAGGCTATTCAGCTAAACCTCATAAAGACCTGTTTGTGCAACCAATTTTATTTTAAGGGGGCCTTAAATCAGATTCTAGGGGGAAATCTTAACTTAGACGGATAGCACTATGGCATAGGCACAGGTTATTCAGCTAAAAAGGAGACATTAGGATAATGATTAAACATTAAGATTTTGTGCTAGTCATTATTTTAGGTTACTAAATAGCCAAATTTTCTACTACTATTACTGAGAGTTACAAAACAGTGAAGCAGAAATTGTTCTACAGTTCTTAAAAGATATTGTCATATCAAATGTAGAGTTTTCTTATCATCTAGTGTTTAATTCATGAAATTCCACAGTGCAATCACACTAGTATATAATATTCAACACACGCAGTCGCGCACACACACAAATTTCCCACTCACTCTTCTGATTGGCCTGCGATGTCTTTCTCCAGGCCTGTTGGTAAGGAGTGTGTGTGTTTTTTTCATCTGGCAGACTGGGTAGCCATTTCCTCTGTGTTCCCAGGAGCGTTCTCTAAAGAGAGCGGCTCATTACCGTTTTACCTCAAACAGCTGTGAAATATTAAAGTGAAAATGTGTCTCTTCAGCGGCAGGCTCATGACGAGCGGCTCGGGGTCGTAATGGGATACGAGCCGCGCCGGAGCGGGAGCGGGAGCGGGAGCGTGAGGTCCTCGTACTCTCTCACGTGCTCCACGGGGCCAGTCAGCCATTACAGACGCACCGTTATAAAGACAGAATAACAGAGAGGACGTTTACTCTCCATCTCCCTCCCTCTCTCTCTCTCTCACTTGATCCCTCTGTCTCTCTCTCTCACACAGACACTCTCTCTCTCTCTCTCACTTGATCCCTCTCTCTCTCTCTCACATACACAGACACTCTCTCTCTCTCTCTCTCTCACACACACTCTCTCTCTCTTTACCTGCACACCACTCTTTTCTGAGCCCTTGCCTCTCCCTGCCTGTTTTTGTTGCCTCTCTAATATTCAAATTCAGACTGCTTTATGACAAATAGACACGTGTATCGCCAAAGCAGTATGAAAAATAGACACGTGTATCGCCAAAGCAGTATGACAAATAGACACGTGTATCGCCAAAGCAGTCATTCAATAGAGGACAATAAATCAGAGCATATACCAAACACTATACACATCATCATCCCCCCCCTCTCTCCCTCTTAACTATGTTTACCTCTCATACACATCAACATCTCTCCCTCTCTCCCTCTTAACTATGTTTACCTCTCATACACATCAACATCTCTCCCTCTCTCCCTCTTAACTATGTTTACCTCTCATACACATCAACATCTCTCCCTCTCTCTGCTATGCTATCTCTCCTGCTGCATGTGTGTCTGTGTCTCTATGCTATCTCTCCACCCTGCTGCATGTGTGTCTATGTGTATCTCTCCACCCTGCTGCATGTGTGTCTATGTGTATCTCTCCACCCTGCTGCATGTGTGTCTTTGTCTCTCACCAGATCAGGTAAAGGTCAAGACCACCTTTCTCTAAAGTGCCACACACCTTTCTCTAAAGTGCCACACACCTTCGCAGCACTTCAACACTGTAGCATTTATTTACACATTACATGAGAAAGCATAACAAACAAAACAAATGTAGCAGCACAAGCAATGTAGGCCACCATTTAACTGGGTTGACACCTCATGAAGGTTAAGTGGGTTGGTTAGCCGTTTGGGTTGCCATGCAACGTTGGGTCACTGGCTGCTTCCAGCCTTCAGATGCAAGACATACAGTAATGTGACATAATGTGACACTCTGCAAACATTCTAATCTGGCAACCATCATATATAAATAGAGCTATCAACATCAGCTATCAATATCAGCACCTGGCAACCATCATATATAAATAGAGCTATCAACATCAGCTATCAATATCAGCACCTGGCAACCATCATATATAAATAGAGCTATCAACATCAGCTATCAATATCAGCACCTGGCAACCATCATATATAAATAGAGCTATCAACATCAGCTATCAATATCAGCACCTGGCAACCATCATATATAAATAGAGCTATCAACATCAGCTATCAATATCAGCACCTGGCAACCATCATATATAAATAGAGCTATCAACATCAGCTATCAATATCATCACCTGGCAAGCATCATATATAAATAGAGCTATCAACATCAGCACCTGTCAGCCTGATACAGAAATGCTCTGACTTGTCAAGGAGGTGTTCAGCTTGCAGTAAATTACAGTAGTGTAATAGGGTAATAACCTTTTTTATCATTGACCTGGAATATCATTTAGCTACTGTTGGTGACTTATTGTTTTCATAAATTGCTATCAGGGACAGTGTTGCCAACTATTTCAAATGAAAAGTAGCTAAAGCCAGCTCCAAAAGTCGCTAAATGTCGTTAGATGACGTCACAAGCTAATTTGCATATTAATTACATCAGCGCGTCGTACCCCCCCCCCCCCAAAAAAAAAAAAAAAAAAAAAACGGTGATGGCCCTTTAATTCCCTTTACATACTCCTGTTTGCGTCTGTCCTACTCATATAGGCAACTTTAAGAGCCTAGTTTAAATATATTTGATTTAATATACTTGTATATTTATTGATAGGCTACTTTCTGTAGCCTATCATCTACATTAGATGTACATAAATATACATAGGCTGTATATTTCCAACCTATTCACTGCTGCATCTACGTTGCACTGCTTAAAGTCTGATTATAACGTGACCGTAGCACTACACGCAATGTACACTTACGGCAATGGCTATATTTTGGATATATTTAGGCTACATAATATAGCCTAGGCTTAAATGTCATTCGGACAGACCAATAGATTTTTTTTTTTTTTTTAATCAGCCGACAGTCCTGCATCCACTTGCATTGACAGCATTGAAGCTAGGCCTACATAGCCTAAACAAATGATATAGTTTTTTTCTAACATGTATGTTTGATTAACTACAGTGATGGCCAAAAGTGTTGGCACCCATGCTAAAGTTGACTGAAAAGAGGAATATAAAATCATCTTTTGGAAATTGATCTTAATGCCTTAAGTGAAAAATGTTCTTAGTGAATGAATAATGTATCATAAATAAATAAATGTTCTTCCTTAAAATACAGGGGTCATAAGTATTGACACCCCTATGTTAAATTCCCATAGAGACAGGCAGATTTTTATTTTTAAAGGCCAGTTATTTCATGGATCCAGAATACTGTGCATCCTGATAAAGTTACCTTGGCCTTTGGAATTAAAATAGCCCCACATCATCACATAACCTTCACCATACCTAAAGATTGGCATGGGTGTTATTTCAGTTAGCCTAGCTGGTTTGATTTGCATTGAGCTCATTGAGCATCAAACCAGCTAATAGGCTAACTGAAATAACACCCACCTTGACAAAGTCGCTAAATTGGCAACAATGATCAGGGAGCCAGGAATCCTTTTTTAGCTTGTTCCCCCTGCACACTCTTGTGGCCCTAAAAGACCTCTTTGTTATCAATGGCAGTTCGGACGTTAGTGTTGAGATGTTAGTGTTGGTCAGTGCTGCAGATGGATGAGATGTTATTGCTGGTCAGTGCTGCAGACGGGTGAGATGTTAGTGTTGGTCAGTGCTGCAGACGAGTGAGATGTTAGTGTTGGTCAGTGCTGCAGACGAGTGAGGTGTTATTGCTGGTCAGTGCTGCAGACGGGTGAGATGTTAGTCTTGGTCAGTGCTGCAGATGGATGAGATGTTATTGCTGGTCAATGCTGCAGATGGGTGAGATGTTAGTGTTGGTCAGTGCTGCAGACGGGTGAGATGTTAGTGTTGAGATGTTAGTGCTGGTCAGTGCTGCAGATGGGTATGATGTTAGTGTTGGTCAGTGCTGCAGTTCGGACAGGTGAGATGTTAGTGTTGGTCAGTGCTGCAGATGGGTGAGATGTTAGTGCTGGTCAGTGCTGCAGACGGGTGAGATGTTAGTGTTGAGATGTTAGTGCTGGTCAGTGCTGCAGTCGGGTGAGATGTTAGTGTTGGTCAGTGCTGCAGATGGGTGAGGTGTTAGTGTTGGTCAGTGCTGCAGTTCGGACAGGTGAGATGTTAGTGTTGGTCAGTGCTGCAGACGGGTGAGATGTTAGTGCTGGTCAGTGCTGCAGTCCCACTGGACATGTCATGAGCACAACCTGGGACATGTCAACAGATACCAGAATCTCTCCCTCTCCCTCTGTCTCTCTCTCTCTTTCCCTCTCTCTCTCTCTCCCTCTTTCTCTCCATCTCTTTCTTCCTCTCTCTCTCTCTTTCGTACACCCAGCATACGACACAGACTGCCAACAGCAGATTCAAGAATCGGATCCGGGCCGACCGATCGTCGGTGCATGGTAACGTAACTGCTAATCCATCAAGCCCGCGTAAAGTGTCCTCCCTCAACAGTACCCTGCTGGACAGTCTTGGCACCGTGTGACATGGCCAAACTATGAGGAGGGGTTCCCAGCGACCCGCGGGGCTCTTGACCAACATCAGAACATCTGGCTTACCTGCTTTAAATAGGGAGACTAACAGGCAGGGAAGGGTCTGCAGAGGATCACCATGGCGACCTCCAGCAGCTGGCAGGTCTGGGCCGGATCAGAGGCAGCACTGGGCCGGAGGCAGACACTACCGGGGGTTGTGTGTTGTGCTATCAGCATGATTTGTGTTTGCAGTGAATTAGCAGGCAAGACGCAGCCCATTAAAAACACAACAGCGCAGCTATCAGCCCAGGAGGGTGTGTGTGTTGGATATGTGTGTGTGCTGCTGCTATTAGCCCAGGAGGGTGTGTGTGTTGGATATGTGTGTGTGCTGCTGCTATTAGCCCAGGAGGGTGTGTGTGTTGGATATGTGTGTGTGCTGCACTAATGGCCACAGATAGAGCATGTTTTCACACACACATTCACACACGTACAAAACCATGCACACACACAAACACACACACACACTATCGTGCAAAAGTTTAGGGTCACTTACATATTTACTTGTTTTCAACGGAATTCCTTGACGATTTTTTTAATGGGCTGCGTCTTGCCTGGTAATTCACTGCAAACACAAATCTGATAACAAAACACACACACACGCGTAGCAGTATTAGCAGGGTAGTGGCTGGTGAATTTGATCACAGCCTGTCAGTGGCAGTTTCTATTTCAACCCTGCACACACATCTATACAAGCTATACACATATACTCAGTCAAGAACACACTATACACGCACACACACACACACACACACACACACACACACACATACACACACACACACACACACACACACACACACACATATTCACACACGCACAGCACACACACACACATATTCACACAACCACAAGCACCAGGTGGTGTCTGAGGCGCTCCTGTTGATGTCAGAGATAAATCCAAATCAAATCATAGCTGTTGAAAAAAAGCATAGCAATCTGATTTCACTGATCACTGATTTCAGATCAAAGGTACCCTTTTTTGGTTTATGTGTTGACGGAGAGAAAATGCCCTCTGGGTTCAGCACATCTCCCAGCGTGGGGTCTAGATGGCCGAGGGGTGTAGAGGAAGGCAGTCTTACTAACCTCAAAGCCAGACCCAAATTTACTCACTGGAGGAAATATAATCCCTAGATGCATTCTCTCCATATGTCACTGACGGATGATCATTCATCATTGTTTCTTGTGTGTTTGTTTGTTTGAGTGGCCTGTGAGTTAAGCATCTTTCTTAGCCGTGAAGTTGCACAGTCAGTCCTGTCCTCTGACAGCTGGAGAGACTCACAGGGGAGAGCTTTGGGAGCTCTGGCAGGGAGAGGCAGTGAGTGTGTGTGTGTGTGTGTGTGTGTGTGTGTGCATGTGTGTGTGTGTGTGTGTGTGTGTGTGTGTGTGCATGTGTGTGTGTGTGTGTGTGTGTGTGTGTGCATGTGTGTGTGTGTGTGTGTGTGTGTGTGTGTGTGTGTGTGTGTGCCCATGTTTGAGAAATTGTGTTTTTTTCCCTTGGTGTTCAGATGTGTCTGTTGTTTTTGGATGTGAGTTTGACTTTTAGTGAGTGTGTGTGTGTGTGTGTGTGTGCGCGTGTTTGTTTTTGTTTGTACGGGGAAAGGGCTAACTGCAGGGATATCCACAGCTTCCACCTGCCCTAGAGATTAAACAGAGAAATCTGCTAGGTCCAGCCAATAAGCCCTCGGAGTACCACGGCAACCATCTCCACTGGTGACACAAGACACAAGAAATAGAATTATGTCTTTTACTTCTCAAAATAGGGTCCCTTTATAAAAAATAATTTCTCCCCTGGCAGGTCGTAGCTACTGTACATGGCATTACATTTTTACATATCAAACATATCAAATTATTTTGACACCCGATGAAGTAGACAAATCTCACACTAAGGCAGAAAAAAAGAAAAAGCCTGAGCATATATGGTTCACAAATCTATCAAAACTCTCTGTACTCTGCTCTGATGACATGATACTGACTTCACCTCTGTCTTCAGAACCCAAACCAGTCAAAGCAAACATCACTTCCATAGTTTGTTTTTGTTCCCCAGCTCCTGTCCTGCAGCACATCTAGCATAGGAGCAGTGGGTGCTCTTGTTGCCTCCCTGGCCTCGGTAAGCAGGAGTTTCCTGGAATCATCAGTCCGCTCTTTGGATAGCACTGGCTCTCTTATCCCCATTGAGACATACATCAGATAATGCACCAGCGACATGCACACACACACACGCAAACACACACATGCACACACACACTTGATTGAGACATATATCAGATAATGCACCAGCCACATGCACACACACACACACACACCCACACATGCACACGCAAACACACACATGCACACACACGCACTTGATTATTCTCCAGTTCATTCTCCACAATGGAACCAGGTCACTAATCTACAATAGAGGAGAACCTCAGAGTCACTTCATAATTACTGTAATCCACATGAATTGACCTCCCCTGATAATAAGCAGTATGACTCATAATACTTCAATGCCCTCCTACATTGGAATAGGTATACTTAGATAGTATGAAGGTGTAGCATGCTGTTAATGTCCATTCAGATTGACTGATAAACAGCTGTTTGCCATTGTCAGTACATGATAAGATCAGATGTCTGACTGTGGTTAACAAATCCATCAAAATATGTTCATTGCTCGTTAATATGCAAGTGTTTGTGTACAGTACTTCTCCATCCCAGAGAGAGAGAGAGATGCACACACACACACATACACACACTTGACCATGTCGGATGTGGTTTGAGGCTGGCCTTAACAGATGGGCGAGACACGCTGGCCTTATCTCTGACAGCACGGACCCACACTCCCCACTCACCTTGAGAAGTAATTCTGCCGATCAATATTTACTGGGAAAGAAGATGGAGCGAAATGGACAAGCAAGTGGAGCAAGTACACACACACACACAGAGAGAGTACATTTGCACAGCTTTACACAAGCACCAACCAGCAGAATATTCAATGCTTTTCCCAATCCTTTTGTTTGCTCAAACTCGTATTCAGTGGTGTCCAATGTAGCTACTGTATAAGAGTTTAACAGGAAGTCATCAAAAGATTGCCATCTACTGTGATGTTCAGACTATGTTCAGACTATAGGAGAGGAAGAGAGGAGAGGAAGGCTAGAGAACAGCAGGAAAGGGCAGAGTAGAGAAGTTCAGCTGTCTGTTGTGATGCTGCCAGAGGCTCTCTCTCTCTCTCTCTCCCTCCCTCTCTCTCCCTCCCTCTCTCTCTCACCATTGCTGTGTACATCATGTGGTGTTTGATAGAGACACTCCTGTCAAACACACCATTCGCTCAAAGGGTCAGAGGTTATGTGTGATCGTCATGGCTACCAACCTTGGTGGTTATTAATGCAGTTATTTCTGACCGCTCCTTGCCAGGACGAGAGGGATTTCTGATAATAAGTGTCCTTATGTACGTAATAGCGCACAGTTAAACTAGTCGTTACCGTAGAACAAACCCTGACGAGGTGATAAGCACCTTATGTACGTAATAGCACACAGTTAAACTAGTCGTTACTGTAGAATAAACCCTGAGAGGGATTTCTGATAATACGTGTCCTTATGTACATAATAGCGCACAGTTAAACTAGTCGTTACCGTAGAAGAAACCCTGACGAGGTGATAAGCACCTCAAAAACAAACCATGGCCATTTGTCTCACACCAGCCATTTCCCATCATGCAACACTCCCATCCATATTGTGCAATAGTGCATGATGGGGATTAGAGGTGGGTCGGTCGCGAACGAACTAGTTCGTTCGAACGGGTCTTTAAAATGAACGACCAGAACTGGTTCGCCTTTCCAGTTCTTGTTCGTTCTTTCGTTCGTCGCTGAATCACACTGACCTAGTGCTGCTGTGAATGACTATGGCCCAGCTTCCTAAGGCGAGAGCCAAACCAATCATACGCTGTTGTCTGTATTGTTTCTAAAACGTTCTCATCGAATTAGCCAATGAGGGGCGTGAAAGCATAGCAACCGCTTCCATGAAAAAAACAAATGGGCTAGTGAGACAAGTGGGAGAGCATACGATAAAAATGAACGATAATGGTTTACATTAACAATTCCATTTTGCATTTCAATATTGGCATTTACATTTAAATATCTGTCTAATGGTAAATGCATGCTGTCTTTGTATTTTCTGTGTCATGCCAGGTTAATAAATGTCTCTTCAATCTGTCTCGTTCGTTCGTTCTCACGCCAAGACCCCCCACCTGTTTCACTGTCGTTCTCGTTAAGTCAGTCACTCGTTCTTGGCAGAGTGAAGCAGAAGAAGCAGAGTGATTATGGCTCTGTAGCCTGGGCAAAATGGGGACCTCAAAGTCAAAGTCTGCTTTATTTCTTCACATGCCAAGACATACAAAGAGATCGAAATTACGTTTCTCACTATCCCACGGTGGAGACAAGACATATTTTACCAATTAAGTCCACAGACAAACATAACATTTAAGTAAACAATAAAAAGTAAATAAGAAGGCACATACAATGAAGAAATAAGAGCAGCAAAATTGGGTTGAAATTGTGCAATTGTGCATAGACAGTCAATATACCTTTTCATCAATATAATCTTTCTGCCAAGCCTTTACACATGTTTGTCGGCATAGCCTACTGGGTCTTTGTTCCACAAACACATTTAAAAAAGAAATTAGCTGATCTAGCCGTAGTCTACTCTATTTACCTTCAATATGTCAATTTAATGTCAAGGTGAATGAACACATTAGCTACTGCTGTTTTGTCTAAAAGTACACATAATCATTTAGCTATATTTGCCGCTACAATTACAGTGTTGTGTTGACCGTTTTCACAAACGAGGAGCTAGGAACCTGCATTCCATGATTCACCTCTGAACTACGTTGTAGGCTACCGGAAATGCGACTGAACGAAAGAACGAACGATTCAGAACGAATCATCTTGGCGAACTGAACGACGCAAACTGTGTCATGAGAACGAACGACAATATCCACCTCTACGGGGATGTAAGCACTGTTCACTCTGCAGACGTCTGAAACCCCAGAGCTGCATAAGGTCTTGCTTTTAATGAGCGTCATGGCCACCACTGGTCTCAGAGTGGCTGCGTGACTGGCAGCTTTGTGTGTGAGTGAGTGTCTGTAACTGACAGCTTTGTGGGTGCGTGTGTTTCACTTTCACCCTCAGTAGCTGAAGAGATCCTTTGGTGTGAAGTCCTGGTCTATTTGATTACTGTCAGATACTCAATAATAGTGGAATGTGCTGAGTTATGCTCGAAAGAACATAGTAATTTACTTTCAGTCATCCAACGAGACTGGCAGCCACACAGGCACACACACACACAGAGGCATACAGTACACACAGGTACACACACACAGGAACACACACATATACACACACACACACAAATACACAGTCGTACACACACACATACACACACACACAGGCACAGACAGATAAAGACATATACACACACACAAATACACAGTCGTACACACACACATACACACACACACAGGCACAGACAGATAAAGACATATACTGTACACACACACAAATACACAGTCGTACACACACACACACACAGGCACAGACTGATAAAGACACACACACACACACTCACACACACAATTCCCGTCCCCACTCCCACTCTGGAGCACTGACTATATGTATAATTGAACGTATGGAGTCAGGGATTTCTCCATGACCAGCACTGCATGAAGAATGGCCTATTCCCGTTTTTCTCTCGTCTATAAAAGGTTTTTAAGAACTAATGTCCGTAGAAAATGAATGACTGGCTGACTGTACACAACACACTGTCAAACCTTCACTACTGGTCCCAGGGAAATGCATGAAGCATATACTGCAGAGGGGTGTGTGTGTGTGTGTCTGTGTGTGTGTGTGTGTGTGTGAGAGAATATGTTGTTTTGAAAGGTTGAAGGGCCAAGTGTGCTTTGTCTAAAGTAAAAGGTATCTGGCAGCCAAATACACAATCAATACAAAATGGACATCTTGAGGATAGTACACTTCACCATGGTGAAACTCTCCTGTGCGGCTTGATTGCAAGTTATCTCCCAGATAGCAGAATAATACAAATGAATTGTTAGTTAGCACACAGACCTAATGCTAAGACTTCATCCTTCATCAGGTTTAAGACATATTTTGCTGTGCTTCAAACTCTACAATTGAAAATATCAGTCAGTGTGTGTGTGTGTGTGTGTGTGTTTCAATGTGAGTATCGCTGCGTGTGTGTGTGTGTGTGTGTGTGTGAGTGTGAGTGTGTGTTATAATGTGAGTATCGCTGCGTGTGTGTGTGTGTGTGTGAGTGTGTGTGTGTGTGTGTGCATGTGCGGGTGCGTATCCATTACAGTGAAGGTAAATATATATATATATATATATAATATTGATTGTTGTAGAGAGGCTGTGTAACTAGGTACGACACCACATTAAAACGAAGCAGACATTTGATGAGAACTGGCCGCTCTCCACGACCAAATCTACTTTTCCAAAACTATTTTTACAGCTCAATTACTCTTCAGTTATATTTCATAAGCAATATTTCTCAAAGCTTTGCCTCTTGAAAAGGTGTGCTATTAATGCTTGGGATTAGTCATCAGGCAGCAGGAAACAAAAATGGGCTCCTTCTCAGGACTGATGAGGTAATAATTCAATATGTGAAAATGCCCTCACCTAAGAGCTGGACAATACAAATGACCTTCTCTGTTTGACTCTTTACAATTGCCAAGAAGACAATAGCCAAGACCAACGATTCTAGAACAGAGCGCTCTAGAATATTTGGCCAAGACCCTTCAACAAGAAAAACAAAAACAATGGTTGAAAGTTCTATTTTGTTCCCAATCTAAGGTATGAGCTACACCAGGCGCGTAACTGAAGCTTTCCGTTCGCGTAGCGTCTGCTGCAACAATTAGCTGCCACTATAATCAATGGTAGTAGCTACACCAGACGTGATAGTGGCGTGTACGTTAGAAAAAAAATAGACCAGTCTTTTAAAATGGATTTTAAGCGTCGCGAACGGAACACTTCAGTTACGCGCCTGGTGTAGCTCATACCTAAGCCTACTTCCGCTTCATTAAGATAACATATGGAATGTTAAAACGGAAGCCTTGTGGGAACAACTATGATGCTGATAATGGAACTCATTTGAAACAGCCAAGTTCCCAAATTGTAAATGGTCCAACAGCTACTTACTTATTTCCGTTACTTAACACCACTTACGCACCTCCTGAACTTCTGATATAGCGTTTACACACGTCTAAATTGTGTTTATCCACCTTTAAATATCATACCATTCTTAAACAATTCTAAATTAAGCTTATGCCATTTTACAACTGTCTATTCATATTGTTGAACCTAACTAATTTTATAGACTTCAACCGTATTTATTCCTTCTGGAGTTAATAATGAACTTAGATTAATGTAGGAATTGAATAGTGATTGTGTGGCCTACAGTATGAGGGAACACCCAGTGATACCCTTGGTACCATCATGGTAGCCCATAGCGCTGTGGTCAGGATACACACCGGTATACCGTGGTCCGCCTGATCACAGAATGTACAGTATAGTTTACCCACCTCTCTTTACCACTTCACCCCTGGCCAGTTTCTAACGCCTTCCTCACGGACCCAACGGTGGCAGCTGGGAATTGAACCCTCATCTTCTCTGGCTACTGCCTGCTAGCTCAGGTCTTTAGCCACTATGATACCACCGCCTCTCCGTCCAGTTTCCTATTAGGGACCTGTGGCGTTAGAGGTGAGTGTGATAACCACTACACTACGGAAACGAGTTCATCTGATCTAAACTCTACTCGACACAGCGCAGGGTCATTGTGACTGATAACCCGGTGAAGTTGTTTTATTCACCTCTAAAATACTTGTGCATATGACTGAATAACTCAGTGGTGTTGTTTTATTCACCACTAAAATACTGGTGCATATGATTGAATAACTCGGTGGTGTTGTTTTATTCACCACTAAAGTACTGGTGCTCATTTGTGTCTGCTCAGGTAGGTCTGACAGTCTGAAGGTCATAAATATCCGAGAAAACAAAGGAAATGAACAAATCCCCCCCCCCAGTGGACAGTAACATGGCGACACATTTACTGGCCTTTTGAAATCAGATGAAATGTCATTTTATGTTGTGTTTACAAGACATAGACTTATTTTTACTGTAACCAATATAGTATTTTTGTTGCTGGTGTAGAACAAGTTAGGAAAATAAAATTGATAGCAACCAGTTTACAGTACCCCTGTATGCTTCCTGGTATGAGTAGCCCACAGATCCATTTCATATTTGTATGTGAGTAGCTGTATCACATATTGGAATACGTGAATGACTGTATATTGTTTCTCGTGGATTTGCTTTTTATGAGAATTGTTTTGCCATTAAATTTGATCAAATCTGGTTTCAATCAACATTCTAAATCAATGTAATACTGGCAACGGCTTGTACAATTATCTTCAATGAAATCATCACATACTGTATGTATTAACCTTTCATATAACACAATTAAGTTAGCATATTTTATACAAGAGAGATACTCTGTGTTCTCACAGTAATCTTGATGTGCCTCTGATATATGCTGATCTGAAAAGGCTCCTCAGAATATATAAATATATATTTAGAGTGTATTAGAGAGGAGTTGTACAAACCCACGCTCAAACAAAGCACAAACAGTGCACAAACACAGAGGCGGGCCCCAATCATTTCATTCATCAGAATGAATGTTGCCACTGCATATGACCTGTGTTTAAACCGGGCTTTTACAGCCGAACAAATTTACAGTAGCCGTCGTCAAGATTGATGACGGGCCCTAAAAACACTATTCAGGCCAATTGCTTTCATCATCAAGGTTTTTATCTATTTGCATATAAGCAGAATGGCCGATGAGCGTCAGGATTGATTGCACCACTTTAGACACCGTGGAGGAAACGCTGATGTAGTCCGCCATGGAGGAGAGAGGAGGAGTTCCTGTGAGTGTGCAACTCCCGTCTAGTTACTCTCTCCTGTCGCCCCCTCTCTCCTCCTCATCCCCCTCTCCTCCTCCCCCTCTCTGGGACTCTGATCTGTACTTAATCTCCACTCTCAGTCTCTTTTCCAGCTCTGTTTTATTCTCCGCTCCTGTCCTCTCCTCTCCCCTATCAGTTCCTCCCCTTTGCTCCACACTGCCCCCCCCCCCCTCTGCTAGACTTGTGTCCTTCTGTCCTCTGCATGGACGTCTCAGAAGGAGGATATGTTTTCTGTGCTAGAATTGTCTCCTGTCTGCTGCATGGACGTCTCAGAAGGAGGATATGTTTTCTGTGCTACACTTGTCTCCTTCTGTCCTCTCTGGATGGACGTCTCAGAAGGAGGATATGTTTTCTGTGCTAGACTTCTCTCCTTCTGTCTTCTACATGGACGTCTCAAATGTTTTCTGTGTGGCTAGTGTGTTGTTTGTCTGTCAGCAGGATATGGGAGGGTGTTTGATGAGGTGATTTTCATGAGGCTTAGAGAAACAGGTGAAGGGTACAGGGTAGTCCAAAGAAGAACCCAATACAATGGTGTGTCCATCAGAGCCACAGCCGTAATCCACACATTCACATTCATTAACATCAGCCATTTCTCTTCAAGGCCACGGCAGGACAGGACGCTGGCGCTTGGCGGAGACATGCACTCTCCGCGGGTTCCTTTAGTCTCTCTTTTCTTTCATCTTTTCTCTTTGTCCCCCCTTTGTCCTGTTCCACCCACCTCTCATCTTTTCTCTTTGTCCCCCCTTTGTCCTGTTCCACCCACCTCTCATCTTTTCTCTTTGTCCCCCCTTTGTCCTGTTCCACCCACCTCTCATTTTGTCTACTCTTATTTCACTTATTTCCCTCTATCCCTTCTTTCCCCTTACATTTCTCTCCCTTTCCCTATTTCTGTCTTTGATGAGACACACACACACACACTCCTCCTCTTCTCTCCTTTCTATGACAGTCTATGACACGCTGGGCCACTTGGCCTATAGGACGTGACCTCTCACCTCATCACCCCCTTTCCCTTTGCTGTTGGCCTTGTCGCCACCGGCAACCACACTCAGATTAATCACTGCGACAAGTGTGATGAATGAGAGCACTCGTGGCTTTCCCAGCATGCAATGGCAGAGCCCCGTAAAGAGCGCCATTAATTATTATTCATGGTGGCGCACGGGACAGCCGATCAGTCATGAGAATAGACCCCCGGCTCCCAGCACAGACCCCCCATCGCCCTGCCTCTGCCTCTATGAGCCCCCCCCCCCCCCACCTCTGACTGTATGAGCGCCGGCACACAGGAGGCTGCGCCAGCGTGTTATTGTGATTTTATATGCGTTTTCCTAATGCATAAAATAAGCGCTGAAGGCTATGGGGTATTGGCAAGCAGACGTTCTAGTCATTAAAATGCTTTTTTAAAAATAGTTTCTTCCATTCCGCTCCCAGAGACCTCGTTTACTAATGGAACGGACAGTTCTGAAGGAGAGGTTTGGGTCTCAGTCATTTCTAACTTGGCGCTCTGAATTAAAGAAGAATTTGTGTGATTTGAATGCCTAAACATGATATGGTGGATTTGTTGAACATGGCAGACATTGCTAAGCACCCTGAAATATTTCCAATCTTCCTTGGGGATATGAAGGGGATACAGGGGATACTAAAATGCTCTAAATTGGATGTATGTATCTGCAATCCAGAGTACAAGTAAGGGATAATGTATAGAACGCCGGTCATTATCAGGGAAAATAATTCCTGACAAGGCAAACCGGACCCCGAAGTGCCAGCGGAAGGATATGGGATAAGTCCCTGAAGGGACTTATTTTCCTGATAATGACCGGTGTTGTATACATTATCCCACTTATTATACGGCTACTTGGCAAAACGAAAAAATAAACTCCACGATATGTCTACATTTATTTGTTATCGTTTCGTCGTGGCTTTTTGCTGAGAAACAAATAGTTTGCACGACACGCTGAACTTGAATCAAACATTCTTTAAAACACAGCTGATCAACCGTCTGCTTTCACTTTTGACTGAAGTTCCATTGCAAGAAGTGACCGGACTACCTGCGGAGTGATACTGTATGAAAGAAGTGAATAAGAAGCACAAAACCCATTTTCCTTGACAGCAGTCTGTTATACAGAAATATCAGACCTTCGAATGTTGGGGGGGGGGGGCATTCTAGTGAATATAGCATTGTACAGCATTATGAAGAGGCGTGTAATACTGTACAGTATAACAGTGTGATGTGATGTGGTGCATTCTGTTTTTTTTATTTTATTATATTGTGTCAGATAATGTTGCAACAGATACACTAAGGTCAGATGCTACAATCTCTAATCATCAATTACGTCCCGGTTCAATCTGTTGGGCGTGCATTCCTTTCCATCTTCACCTCTAATTAGTTTCTGTCCCCTGGACACATGTATCTCTCGCTGCCCGCAGCCATGCGGCCAGTTAGCGCCGGAGAATCACTTCATGCCACCGCGTAATGAAATCAGCGGCTGATTGGCCAAGTTTAGCGCGTGGCACAGAGCCTCTGATAATTTGTCATTAAGGGGCTATCACAGGCGCAACCTGCCCTTTAATCTTCTTTCAAAAAGCACAATTGCCCGGGCGTCAGTGCTCGCTGCGCCCCCCTGGCATACCGTGTTGGCAGGCTAATGAAAATCTTTTCTTTGATTAGCGGCGAAATTGGCTGTTGGAATGTGCCCTATTAGCTAATCCCCATTAGCGCTTTCCATCAGCAGGCCAATGAGAGCGAACTGTGTTTGGGGAGGAAGTTTGAAATATATTAGTGTCCTTTTATTGGCTTTTGCTCTCTAAAGATCCTGGGCAGCTACTGTCAGATACATTAATGTCGTACAAGTTGCATTATGGGAGTCATAGATTATGTTAAATCATGCTGGCGGCAGGGTGGGTTGAGACCAGAGAGAGGGGGAATGTTTCCTCTTCTAATCCAAAACTAACCAGCTAACCAGCACTCAAACTTTCAGCGCTCTACCTTTCTCTCACAGCCAGAGAGATAGAGAGATAGCTTGGCTGGTTGGTTGATTGATTGGTTGGCTGAGAGATGCTGACCAAGTGAATCCTCATCAGGATGTCAGTCTCGACACAGATATCCGCTTCCTCCGAAATGAAGCTAATGTACGCTACAGTGAGGGACCGGAGTTTGTTTGTGTTGACTTATTTGTTTGTGTTTTTGTGTTAGTCTTCGGTAGAGCCTTGCATCAGCCTGGGAGGGGGGGGGGGTTGGCCATTTTAATGATTTGCTCTTTTCTGGCTCTTCATGTTTATTCAATGCCATGGCATGCACTGGGGCAAGTTTCCCGTTTCTGGGCCGTTTCTGACACGTGCTGAAAAGAAAGAAAATACAGCGAAAAAGAGATGCGAGCAGATCGAGGGAGGGAGGGAGGAGAGAACACGGACAGAGAACGCAGGGTGAAGCGAGAGAGACACAGAGAGAGAGAGAGAGATGAGGGATAGAGAGATTATGAAAGGGAAAAACAGAGAAAGAGATAAAGAAGTAAGAGGCTGAAAGAAGTTGATCAATAATCCAGACGGAGACAAGATTAAGACAAGGGGGCAGCCGTGGCCTACTGGTTAGCGCTTCGGACTTGTAACCGGAGGGTTGCCGGTTTGAACCCCGACCAGTAGGCACGGCTGAAGTGCCCTTGAGCAAGGCACCTAACCCCTCACTGCTCCCCGAGCGCCGCTGTTGTTGCAGGCAGCTCACTGCGCTGGGATTAGTGTGTGCTTCACTTCACTGTGTGTTCACTGTGTGCTGAGTGTGTTTAACTAATTCACGGATTGGGATAAATGCAGAGACCAAATTTCCCTCACGGGATCAAAAGAGTATATATACTTATATAAGATGGTGATGTGTTGTCTTCTGAGGGAGTGTGAAACTTTCATCAGACGCCCAGCAGTGCTGCCATTCATAGGCCTGGAGGGGGAATCATTATCGCCCTCACTGGTTTACGCCAATACACACACACAGAACCTTACCTCACACACACACACATCTCTCTCTCACACACACACAGGCCTGAAGGGGGGATCATTATCGCCCTCACTGGTTTACGCCAATACACATGCACACCTCTCACACTGACAGAGAACCACACCTCTCTCTCTCACACACACACAGGCCTGGAGGGAGGATCATTATCGCCCTCACTGGTTTACGCCAATACACACACACACACCTCTCACACTCACACAGAACCACACCTCTCACACACAGAACCTTACCTCACACACACACCTCTGTCTCTCTCACACACACAGGCCTGGAGGGGGGATCAATATTGCCCTCACTGATGTACGGCAATACACACACCTCTGTCTCTCACACACAAACTAACTTTGTTTTGTTATTTCTTTAAGGAGAATCTCTATCCTGAAAATTCACCTCAATTTAATCCCCAAAGCGGACTACAGTTATAAAGGTTAAACATAGCTGAGATGTATTTTAACAACCCTACAGGATTTTATACAAAGTTACATAACCCAAACCACAACACAAGCCAGAGTGTCTCATGAGCTCAAGCTAAGTCCATGACTCGATGCTGTCGCCATCCTACAGATTAACTGGGCTGTCTCGTTTGCTTGTCAGATGGGATGCCTCTGAATCCTTCCAGCCTAATGTCTTCGTAAGCTCCTACTAAGACTGCTACAGTAGCTATCTCTCTGCAATTTGTCTTCCTCAGCAAGTCTGCTAAAATGACATGCTGGACAAGCCAATGATAAACACTGTGTGAGTGAGGCCCCAAGATGTGCTAATGACCTGTAGTGCCATTAAAACACATACATTAGCAGGCCTACAATTCACTCAGCCTGAACGCCCACTAATGTACTGTAGCCTCACTGACTTAATGAGTGATGAGATCACATAATGCGGTGTCCTGGTTTATGAAATACTAGTGCATTGCCCGTTCGAAACATGCTGTTCATACAGAAAACATGCTCGCAGGTAGGCCTGCTTTGAAGATAGCACATTATCCACCTAAGCAGAGGTATCGCTAGCATTTGAAAACATTCGGGGCTTTAGCCCACTGAGTCTATAATTGCCATTTTGCCTGCTCTTGCTGCTCACTTTTGAATGAAACTCCAGCCTAATTTGCGCCACACTGATTGCATAATATTGACAATAAGCATATAAGCAGACATAAGCAGTTGGCATTGCGTTGACAATAAAAGGATGTAATGACCTGTTGCTATCTTGACATTTGTGTTTGCTATTAAAAAATGAACTATAGGCTACTGCCTTGGCAGAGTGGAATATGTTTTATACTGGCAAAGATGCGTATCATATGGACCATGTTATGCTTAGCTTAAGGCAGGGGTCTCAAAATCAAGGGCCGAATTACATTATTATTTTGACATCAGGTCACAGGCTGGAATTGGGCCCTTTTGAGACCCCTGGTTTAAGGAGAAGGAATAATTTAAGACTCACCAATTCCATCCTACAAAGACAAAGTAAGTATAGGCCAGCACTGTGTGGCCACGCTCCAAACTAGGCTAGAGAGTGCAGGGATGCTGGTAGCGCTATTTAAAGGCACACTGTGCAAGATGTTCACCTTTACGAAACCAATTTGATGGTACACAAACTTGTAATACATGTAATCGAATCGTTCACCTATCACAGTTATACAGCATAGACTTAGCGAGTCCCTACCGAGAAACCCAGTCATGCAACTTTAAAGAGTGGCGCCCCGCCAAACCTCGTGAGAATCGTGAAACATTATCTTGTCAGTTTAAAGCTCTTTGGAGATTTTTGCCTGTTGTTAATCCTCCACCTCCACATCAAAAGCATTGTGTACAGGGGGCTAAGTCGCAAGAAGTTTGCTATTTACAACAGCAGAGTAAATACATCTCGACTCTAGAGGGAGCTCTACACTGGCCAAAAATACCTAAACCCAGTGAACACTTCAAGTCCCTCATCATCATGGATGCCCAGTGGAACACTTCTGCAAGACTTCAAGTCCCTCATCCTCATGGATGCCCAGTGTGTGAACAGTCATGGATGCCATCCACATACTGTATGAAGGAGAATCCCAGAACCCAAATGTTTTCTTGCAGATGCTGAAGACCATTTCCAGTCTTGTGCAATGCTCGTGAAACTTCCAAATCAGCTAAAAAAAATCTTATATCAAGATTGTGACAGGACCTATCATCATTGGGCTATGGATGTGTCATAGCAAAAAACAAAAACATTATTATTTATATTATTATTATTATCATGTATAAATACATGTTTTTGTATTGCTGTAAAAAAGAGGGAAAAAAGAAAACTGGGCGTGGGCCTTTTGAGCTGGGGCTAGAGAAACCACCTTACATGTGGTGAAGTGGCATGACAACCACTCAGTGGCCCTTCTGAGTGACTACATGGGACAGGTTACTGACGTTGAGAAGTTGGATGGCCAGAAAAAGGTGATCACCAAAGTCCCCCGCCTTGCTGTGGTCAAAGAATACAACAAGAACATGGGTGGGGTGGATCTGCTTGATTCACTGATTGCATTGTACCGAAACAAAACAAGGTCAGAGAAGTGGTATCACCTGCTGAGGTGGAGGAGAGATGTAACGCACACCAAGATGAGGTGCTGGCTATCGGTGTGTATAACTTAAGTAGGAGAAGGAAATAGGCGATAACGTTTCGGCCTACAAGGATCGCATGTATAATGCATTCAGACAAAACAGACTTATGTAGCTTAGGCTTAGACTCATTGATTGGGATCAATTAGTCAGCTGATTACTATCCGAGACAAAATCCCATCGAATTGAGGACGTCA
Source organism: Alosa pseudoharengus (assembly GCF_046254945.1). NCBI lineage: Eukaryota > Metazoa > Chordata > Actinopteri > Clupeiformes > Clupeidae > Alosa > Alosa pseudoharengus. The sequence goes on from NW_027468774.1 coordinate 8,696,887, forward strand.
TCAGACAGGTTGGCCCCAGAGTAGATCTCGTCATGGTCTGTAATAATAATAATAAAGGTACAATATGTTAAAAAATTCATGTAGAACAAGACATTACAGTTTCTGTCCTTAAAGAACATCATAAATAACATCTTTATCTCATCTAAAAAAACATAGTCAGAGAAAACTTAAGTCACCAAATCACCTGCTGAGGTTCCACTTGCCGGATATGCCCATTGTGACTGTAGAAGTGGGAAGAGTATGGAACGTAAGAGAGGTTGTCCCAGTTACACAATTGCTGGCGAATATGAGGCAAAGAAGAGAAGAGGACCCACTGCACCATCCCAATCCCTGATGTGCACCTGGAGATGCCACAACCCATCCCAATCCCTGATATGCACCTGGAGATGCCACAACCCATCCCAATCCCTGATGTGCACCTGGAGATGCCACAACCCATCCCAATCCCTGATGTGCACCTGGAGATGCCACAACCCATCCCAATCCCTGATGTGCACCTGGAGATGCCAACCCATCCCAATCCCTGATGTGCACCTGGAGATTCCACAACCCATCCCAATCCCTGATGTGCACCTGGAGATTCCACAACCCATCCCAATCCCTGATGTGCACCTGGAGATGCCACAACCCATCCCAATCCCTGATGTGCACCTCGAGATTCCACAACCCATCCCAATCCCTGATGTGCACCTTGAGATGCCACAACCCATCCCAATCCCTGATGTGCACCTGGAGATGCCAACCCATCCCAATCCCTGATATGCACCTGGAGATTCCACAACCCATCCCAATCCCTGATGTGCACCTTGAGATGCCACAACCCATCCCAATCCCTGATGTGCACCTGGAGATGCCAACCCATCCCAATCCCTGATATGCACCTGGAGATTCCACAACCCATCCCAATCCCTGATGTGCACCTGGAGATGCCACAACCCATCCCAATCCCTGATGTGCACCTGGAGATGCCACAACCCATCCCAATCCCTGCACCATCCCAATCCCTGATATGCACCTGGAGATTCCACAACCCATCCCAATCCCTGATGTGCACCTGGAGATGCCACAACCCATCCCAATCCCTGATATGCACCTGGAGATGCCAACCCATCCCAATCCCTGATGTGCACCTGGAGATTCCACAACCCATCCCAATCCCTGATGTGCACCTGGAGATGCCACAACCCATCCCAATCCCTGCACCATCCCAATCCCTGATGTGCACCTGGAGATTCCACAACCCATCCCAATCCCTGATGTGCACCTGGAGATACCACAACCCATCCCAATCCCTGATGTGCACCTGGAGATGCCACAACCCATCCCAATCCCTGATGTGCACCTGGAGATTCCACAACCCATCCCAATCCCTGATGTGCACTTGGAGATGCCACAGCCCAGTGAATGGTCATGACTGACAATAAGGGCACAGATGGAAGGTTCAAGGATTATTAGCTGACTGAATTAAATGCAGACAACAGTACACAATACATACTGTACAATATCAAAATATACATGCTCCGTCCAAGGACAAAGAGAGGTGGTGCGTATGGCCTAAGCTCTGTCCGAGGACAAAGGGTTTAAAGCATGCAGCAGGTCAAGCACAGATCTATACACCATCAGCGTGTTTGTTGCATCAGACTTAAAGCACGCAGCAGGTCAAGCACAGATCTATACACCATCAGCGTGTTTGTTGCATCAGACTTTCCATGCTCGCTGCCTTAACTTTCACATAATCAAAGCAAGGAAAGAAGCCTTAAGTAGCCATTCCTGAGCCTGTCCCTGTAAAGCAGTGGTAATCCTGACTAAGACCAGTGCTAATATGCATGGCAGGACTTGCCTGTGGTGTGTGTTGCTCTACTTTTACTGATGCTTTATTCTCTTTCCCTTCCACCATGCAACATTAATGTCTCAAAGCTTCTGGCATCTTTAGTGATGAATGCAAAAAAAAAAAAAAACCTTTCCGCACACACAAAAAGGCCTAACAGACACACAAAGGCCTAACACACACACACAAAAATGCCTAACACACACACACACACAAAGGCCTAACACACACACACACACACACAAAGGCCTAACACACACACACACACACACACAAAGGCCTAACACACACACACACAAAGGCCTAACACACACACACACACACAAAAAGGCCTAAACACAATCGTTGCCGCTGGCCCTTCTATTCCCTGCACTGACCAAAGCAGGTTTGCTAATCAGGTTTGCTAATTTGGTCTTGTTGCTCTGGATTTGGTTGCTTCTTTTATGTTTATTTTCATATCATGACTCATAGTCATACTTCAGTCCATACACCTCCAAGCAGACTTTAGATGGTCAGGGATGTTGGGATGTCGACGGCGAAGACTTTAGATGATCAGGGATGTTGGGATGTCGACGCCGAAACCCAGTCTGCTCTCCCTTGCTGGTCTTATTTCCTCCTTATTTCCATGTGAATTTAGGAAGTGCTGCTCATGATGTGGTTCTCCTGCTCCTGTTTTTCCAGGATTACATCATCACCCAAAGAGACACAAAGCAACTGGCACTCAGCGCTCAACACATAGCTAACCTCTGTGGAGGATGTTCTTTGAAAACAGAAAGCAGCACTTTTCTTTTTTCCTGAAAGAGCCTGGAGCAATTTTGACTCTGTCGTCAGTCTTTTCTTTTTCTTCTCTTTGCCTCTCTCTTTCACACACACATATACACACACACACACACACACATTATTTCTCATCTTAAAATGCAAACTGGAGCATTTTACCAGGGTGTCAAAGCAAGAGGGACTTTTTCACCTCTAATCCAATTAACTCTTTGCACTGATACCGGCAGAGCAAAAGCACCCACAGGGAATGTGTAATTTTCATACCGGCCATTAGCTCATATGCACACATGCTCTCCGATATCCCGCATGCACACACACACACACCCATGTGACTCTGCAAAACCTGCTGATGACTTCTTTCTGTGTATTTAACATAGCAGTCATAAAACATTCACAGCTTAACATGCTGATTTACACTGGGACTTCTCCTCTGAGAGTGACCTTCTCAGCAGTTGGATTTTCTACATGAAAACATGTGCAAACACCACACCACACCACTTCATATCTAAAAATGACCTCTGTTATTGTGTCATTATCACCCGGAGAGAAGAAATGTTCTTTTCTGATTGGCTGACGGGGTGGCCTTTAATTCTGAATAACGGGACACCTATAAAGTAGATCTGATAAAAAAAAAGTTTAATCGCCGTTCCATATCAATGCTTATGAATGGTAACTATAGCAACCATAGTAAATGACAGTTGGTTTGACGGTTGATTGACAATCGACTGACAGATCGACAGCTTGCGTTAACAAAATAACGATAAAACTCGCAAAAATGGAAGATAACTTTAATAGAAATGGACACAACAACACATTTAAAGCAGAGACCTTCACGAAGAAGACATCGCAATAGTACAGCACCAGGTACATGAAAAAACTACTCAGCGCAGCACCAACTGGGCTTTAAAAACACTGCAAGACTTCCTAAGGCAGGGGTCTCAAACTCAAATGAGCTGGGGGCCACTTCTGCCAATGTCATCTGATTGGAGGGCCATGTCAGTGTTGAAGAATAATACAAAAAAAAGAACGGCTATTTCCTAAAATGCAATGGTTTTTCAAATACTGTATTTTCAAACACAAAACTACAAACAGAAAGTGCAAGTCTTTTTTATCTATTTTTAGACACCTGTGCTAGCAACCTTAGCTTATAAATAAAATAATGATAAAATAAATATTAATACAAATTCTAAAAACAAACAAAAAAGCATAAAAACAGGTAGGCCTATGTGTGTGTTTCACACCAAATAAAAATATTTTCCTCTCATAACTTTTTTAAACCTGGCAAACTAGGCATCAGGGTTAAGAAAGCAACACCATTGGATTTTTATATCAAAATTTCAAAACTATGGCCTGCATTGCTTCCGTGTTATTACAAATGCACGTCTTTGTGTTTATCGCGTGTAATACAAGTATTTCCCATTTTGGGATTGAATCAAGCTCTGGATGTCTAGCAAATAGTGGAGGAGAGTACAAATGAGATGTCACCGTACTTGGATCTATCGTTTAATCAGTATCGTTGTTTGTCACAATTAAAAATTCCCTCAAGGGCCGGATTACATTATTATTTTGACATAGGTCGCGGGCCGGAATTGGGCCGGAAGTTTGAGACCCCTGTCCTAAAGGAAAACGGGGGAAAAAGAGACATCGACACATACTCCGCACAGGCCCTAAATGTGGTACTAAGACCGTTTTATCCATCTGTCCAGACAACGAAGGGCGAAGATTACAGCATAGCCAGCTACATGGCTTTAAGGGGATGGATAAACCGTGCTGTATCATTCAATGTCATCTCAGACAAAGAATTTGGGTCCTGCAATGCGGTTTCCATTTTAAAAAGGTACCGCAAGAAGGGAAAAGATGTCAGCGTCCATTATCCCCACATCCCTGATCAGCACCTCCAGATGCTGCGAAAATCTGAAGCGCTTTCGCCGGATACACCCAGAGGCCTTGTCCGTAAGGTCTGGTTTGACATTCAGTTATGCATGGCCCGTCGCAGCAGAGAGGGAAACCGGGAGCTCACAATGCAGTCATAATTCATCGTCAAGGTTGACGAAAATGGATAAGAGTTTGTCACATTTGGATACAACCCTGACACCAAAAACCACAAGGATCTGTGCGAGCCGATGATCAATTATGTCCAGTCCGGAGTTTTAAAAAATATATGTCAAAGTGTCCAGCAGATGCCACCGCCTTCTATCTTCACCCAAAGCGGCTTCCACAAGATGAAGGACTATGGTACACCAGAGAGCCCATGGGGGTCCATTACCTGGCCAGCATGCTTAAAACCATCTGCGAAGAGGTAAGACATTATAAATGATAACCATGTTTTAAACGTCTAATGTTAACCTAGCCTGCAAGATATTTTTTAAAACTTGTAACCCGTTACTGTTATTTACCTTAGGTGGGGCTTCCCCCATACACAAATCACTCCTTGCGAAGCACCGCTGTCCATCGTCGTATCTAAGGCGGGCCTAGAAAGTCGACAAATAATGGCAGTCACTGGGCATTACTGTGAGTCCAGCCTTCGGAGCTATTATACTCCAAGTCTGGAGTAACATTCTCACCGCAAGTGGTCCGGCTAGCACTACTTCGTTGGCAGGACGCTCCTCTGGTGAACAGCAACACGGCGTTGACAGCGGTGCCTCAATGTCGAAGAAATTTGAACTACCCATTTCAATGTCAAACTTCACCATCAACGGGAATGTAGAATTTAACTTCAAATGATCTAATAATAAAACGTTAAGGAACAACCCTTGTGTTTGAGTGTTTTGCCATGAATGAGCCATTATGCTAATGTTACATTGTTACCCAAATTGATAGTCGGCTAACTACCATTCATGGTTACCATGACATAACAAATCAACCACTTTTTCTGTAGATTGCTCCATGCTACAATGTTGCAACCGGGTGATAAGCGGGATAACGGACTTCGAGGTTTGTCCAGTTATACAGAATTAATGGACTCGGCTGCGCGTCGGGGAGTTTTTTGCCTCCCCCCTCGTCCATTAATCCCGTATAACAGGACACCTCGGCGGCCGTTATCCCTTACATACACCACACCACTTCATATCTAAAAATGACCTCTGTTATTGTGTTAATACACCACACCACTTCATATCTAAATATGATCTGACCTACAGTATGTTATTGTGTCAATGTATACAGCACACCACTTCATATCTAAATATGATCTGACCTATGACCTACATGTATGTTATTGTGTCAATGTATACAGCACACCACTTCATATCTAAATATGACCTATGTTATTGTGTCAATGTATACAGCAGTGCAACCGCTAGCATAATGCGTGGGCTATGGGGATGTATAGAGATATATATAGCCTGGCAGTAGGGCGCAGTAAAGTGCATAAACCTCACTCCCCGACACCTTAACAGACATGCTAGTCCCAGATGCACATTTATTCACTTAGCAGACATGCTAGTCCCAGATGTACACCTTAACAGACATGCTAGTCCCAGATGTACATGTATTCACTTAGCAGACATGCTAGTCCCAGATGTACATTTATTCACTTAGCAGACACTTTTCTCCAAAGTGATTTACATATGTCAGTTACAGTTGTGCTCATAAATGCACATACTGTACCCTGTACATACTTGACTAAAAAGAGGAATAAAAAAGTATTTTGGAAATCTTAATGCCTTAATTACAAAAATGAGTAAAAATCCAACCTTCAAGGACACCGATTTCCTTTGTCAATGAATAATGTGTTGTAAATAAATAAATGTTCTTCCTTAAAATACAGGGGCCATACGTATACATAGCCCTATGTTAAATTCCAATAGAGGCAGGCAGATTTTTATTTTTAAAGGCCAGTTATTTCATGGATCCAGGATACTATGCATCCTGTTAAAGTTCCTTTGGCCTTTGGAATTAAAATAGCCCCACATCTTCACATACCCTTCACCATACAGTAACTAGAGATTGGCATGGTTCTATTTCAGTGAGCCTAATAGCTGGTTTGATTTGCATTGAGAGATGATCTTAAGGAAAGTACCCCAAGCCAATCGTGAGATATAGTAAAGGGTATGTGATGATGTGGGGCTATTTTAATTCCAAAGGCCAAGGGAATTTTTATGAAAGAACTGGCCTTTAAAAATAAAAATCTCCCTGCCTCTATGGGAATTTAAGGGATATGTATACTTGATTGATTTATTTACGATTCATTCACAAAGAAAAAGACAAAAAGAGTATTACACGTGTACTGTTAAGACTCGCCATAGAGAATGAATGGGGGAAATTACGGAGGTTATAGTTTGACGATGTCGTACTCCGGTGCGAGCCAGATGCTATATACCACAGACGTGTTTTGGGGAGCCACCCAAAATGAGGGGGCGGGCCGTAGTTTGGGGACCACTGGTATAGCCTGTCCCTTTGGATATTTACATTGTTTCATCCTTCTGCTGGGGCTGTTTGGTACAGTAATATAAATACAATCAGAGATATGCAATAGTATTTATATATACAACAGTGGAAGCAAAGTAACATGGGGTTTCAGCATAGACTCATGCCACACAGCAAAAATAGATGCTTTGTTTATCTCTTATTTTCCTTGTGCTGTATTGCAGACTTAAATGGCTGATTTTCAAACACAACATGCAATCTTCATTCATTTTCATCTTCAATGGGCCCTAATAAGATTCTGTTAGCGGAGGAAGGAGATGCAAAAGAGCAGAAGCAGTAGTAATAGCGTCCTTTTCAGAGGCATCCCTGTGAGGAGCCGAGTCCTCTTCTCTATCTCTTAGTGGCCCTGATTGCTTCTCTCCCTTTCATTTGTTTACACGCCGAGACTCGGGTATTATGTGGGTAAACTGAGGTAATACCCAGAGGGAAAACACAGGCCGCTGTGATGATTGATCATTACCGAAGGAGCTGCCCGTAGCTGAGAGGGGATCTGGGAATGGTAATTATCGGAGGGCACCGGAGCACGTCCGGCAGTGCAGACGCCCACCGTCATTTGTTACCGGCTCGCCTCCACGAATGAGATACGCAGAGCCTAATCAATCAACGTGGCATTTTGGGGAAGAGCTATGAAGTACCAACATATCGACTGATCTCTTTGTCAGAGGGGGGGGGAGGTGGCCATGATACATGCTACAGAAACATTTTTTGAGCCCCCAGCAATTCACAGTACAGGGTGAATGAGTGAATGTACCTTTTAGATACCTGTCCAAATCCTGCCTGCATTAAAGAATGGATGGGTGTTGTTACACAGCATTGTTTCAAAATGTTTATCCAAGCTGGTTAAACCCTTGTGTCGTCCACATTGTGCACCTAAATTGACTCAGGACATTATTTATCATATAGAAAAGTTATTGCATATATACTGTCTTTATCTAAATTGACCCAGGACATTATTAATCATATAGAAAAGTTATTAAATATGTATTGTCTTTATCTAAATTCCCAAGAAAGTGAGATAACATGATATGGCTAGTGTTAATTCACTCTCTGCTTGATCACATTTAACAAAGTTAAACAAATGATCTATTATTTATATGGATCCATTATAATAAAGACTTTTGTAGCATTAATCATGTTTATATAGGAAAAAACATGTTTTTATTGCTGTAAAATAGTGTACTTTTCTTGTTGCTGCTTTTTTTTACAGCACAATTCCTTATTACTGTTGCCACAGGTAAATCCTATTTGTGTGTTTGTGTGGGTCTGTGTTTGTGTGTGTGTTCGTATGTGTGTGTGCGCACACATGTGCACGTGCGTCTGATTCTGAGTATCTGTGTGTTTAGTGTTCCAGTTTGTATTTGGGTCAATTTGACAAGAACATCTTGTGAAAGGTATACAGGTGTAGGGGTATTTATTGTCGCATGTTTACTAATTGTTTGTTTATTTTTCTCATTAACATGTTTTTCACTGAAAATAAGCTAAGGACATAATGTATGAAGCTGGAAAACATTATTCTTGTATAGTTTTTCCTGTTAGTAAAAAAAGGAAATGGGTTAATTTGACCTGAACACGACACAATGGTCTAAAATACTTTTTAAAGGTTTGGCTGTGTGTGCGTGTGTGTTGTTGCCAACGAGTGCAGCTACTGATTAATATTCAGCATTGCTTCTCTGTGGTGTGTTGTTTAATTTGACTTCATATTTCACTGTGATCTAATCTTAAATTCTGTGGTGTATTTTACTGTGATCTCAAACTCTGTGGTGTCGTTCACTGTGATCTCAAACTCTGTGGTATCTTTCACTGTGATCTCAAACTCTGGGGTTGAGTCCTTGTGTCTCACTTGTGCTTGGGAGTCAACAAGCACGCTGTGCGTCAAAAAGATTCCCCCCCCTCAATTTCGGTATTCATTAAAAGGGCTGTACACCCGAGAATGAAAATAAAGGTTGAATGAAACATGATAAGGTGGTCTGCCAACTGTTACTGTGAACTCAAAATATTCATTTTCATCTGCCATGGAAAGTTTCATGATATATACAGTAATGAGTTTATTATTTAGTATGTGCATCACAGTTGTTTGATTGTATGGACAAGCAGGACAGTGTTGATCTATTTAAATAAGGCAAAAACTAGCCTGACTGGTCACTTCAAATCAGACTTACATTTCCAGGCTCAACATTAAGACAGCTGTTTCCTTAAAAGCATCCCACATGCAAGTGTTTTACTTTAAAACAACAGCCCAGAGTCATTCCGATGAGAAACGAACTTGTAATAAGGAGAACGGTGTACCTTCCATGTAAATGTAAATCAGGTTTCTAGGCGTACACAAGGAATTTGGTCTCTGCATTTATCCCATCCGTGAATTAGTGAACACACAGTGAGGTGAAGCATTGGGATAAATGCAGAGACCAAATTTCCCTCACGTGATCAAAAGAGTATATATACTTATACTTTGAATATCCAGTAGCATATGGGGACACCATATCGACTAGCATATGGAGACTGAAAAACAGCCTCGAATCTTGCTGATCTATGGCAAGCCGATTGAGCATTTATTCAGATATCTTCATATCAGGCATACTTGTCATGGACATGCAAAGACATTTCTGTCCACTAGTTACTAATGAGCCATTTCTGTGTGAACCAGTTAACTAGTGACAGCCAAAATGCCCACTAGTTAACTAGTAAGGCCCAAATTCCCTCTAGTTAACTAGTTCATATGTTTCATATCTTACTAGTTAACTAGTAATGCTCAGCATGTTCACTAGTTAACTAGTGGACACTGAAATGTGCACTAGTTAACTAGTTTAAAGACTTCTATATTTTACTAGTCAACTAGTAAGGTACAAAAATGTTTACTAGCTGACTACTGAATGTCAAATTCCCACTTGTTAACTTCTAAGTAATTTGGCCAGCCGCTTGAGCATTTATTCTGATATCTTGATATCAGGCCAACATGCAAGCCATTTTTTGTGAACTAGTTAACTAGTGAGCCATGTGTGTGCACACTAGTTAACTAGTGACAGCAAAAATGCCCACTAGTTAACTAGTGAACACATTTTAGCTTCACTAGTTAACTAGTGGGAGCCGGAAATGTCCACTAGTTAACTAGTAAAGGCCAACATGCATACCAGTCAGCTAGTTGAAGGCTTTTGGGTCTCACTAGTTAACTAGTGACAGCCACAAATGTGCACATGTTTACTAGTGAAGGCAAAATTCCTCACTAGTTAACTAGTTGGAGTAGGTCAATGTCACTAGTTAACTAGTGAACCATAAATGGCTTACTAGCTAGCTAGGTGATGGCAGCAGGCTCACTAGTTACCGGTAACTAGTTGATACATCCTTTGTCCAAACTAGTTAACTAGTGAGGTCATAACTGTATACTAGTAAACTAGTTCAAGCCTAAATTCACACTAGTCAGCTAGTGGTGCAGAATTCAAATTAGGAGGCGGAGAACTCTGGAAATTGAGGCTTTCTATTGGCTCCCTATGTCCAAATAAAACATGACAACCAATCACAGTGCAGAATTTCACAAAATCCCACCCACAACATTTGCATGTGGCACACAAGTTAACATGCTGGCCAAAGGAACTTTAACTAGTAAACTAGTGGCTTCAGTGTGACACTTACATGTAAACTAGTGAAGGCAGAACTGCTTACTAGTTAACTAGTGAAGACATAAAGGCCCACAAGTTAACTAGAGAGGTCTAAAAAGTGTCACTAGTTTACTAGTGTGCACCAAAACACCCACTAGTAAACTAGTGATGGCAATTTCCATTCGACTAGTTAACTAGTGAGGTGCCAAAAGTGTCACTAGTTTACTAGTGTGCCCCAAAATGCCCACTAGTTAACTAGTGAAGGCCATTTCAGCCCCACTAGTTAACTAGTGAGATGTCAAAATGGTCACTTATTAACATGTAAAGGCACAACTATCCTCTAGTTTACTAGTGAGGGTGTTGTGGGCCTTACTTGTTAACTAGTGGCATGCATATTTTGTTCACTAGTTAACTACCGTAAAACTCCAAATAATAGCCCGGGCTTTTATTTTCCCAAATCGCCAAACTGCACAGGCTAGTATTAGAGACAGGCGTCTATATGAGACAGGCCTTTAATTCCCTCAAAACTTTTCCTCTGCAAAGATGGAAAATATTATCGAATTAATTATTTCATCTTATGTCTACCTATATGACTAGGCTATCTGATGACAATTACAGATCATCATTCATTTAGTGTTGAGATTTTGTTCATTGTGAGATACAGTAAGATCCAAATAGCGGGATAGCCAGAACAGATGAAACACGTTTTAATTAAATGTAATCTACAAAGAGATCGTATCACACTGAAAGCTCATATTTTGTCACTAGCAAATAGCCTATATCGGTCCTTTGTCAAATACAGTTGCATTATCAGCCCTGACCAAAACTGTTCAGGAATTATTTATGCAAAAGTGGAACGTGCTTAATGTTTCATTTTCCCTCCTTTTCGGCACGAATGAAACAGCATGAGAGAGCATGAACCATATTGTTTCTCCCGTTTTGTATTTGCCAAATTTGACAACAGTCTACATTCAAATCATAGCCTACTTCCAGGCTCGCAGGAACATATTTTTGACCATGGGTGCTGAATAACAAAATAATCATGGATGTCCGACGATTTCTCCCTCAGCATATGATTCGAATTTAGACAGCTAAATACGCCATTTCACCGCCGTGTATGAGTAGGTCTAAGAGTGAGACGTTTTATAATGCCCTGGGCAGCCACATTCCACTGCAACTATGGGCAGCACTTGCCACTCCGACTCATCAATAAAAACTGCGAGCACACAGCAGTCCCATAGAAGCGCACTTGACTTTACATCATTAACCTATTTCAGTAGGTTATATAGCCAGAGAATGTCCGTAGACGGGCTCTGATATAGCCTAGTCTAAGGTAAATTCCTTTTCTGACATCTTTCTCTTTATCGCCATGGCATTTTGAATAAAGAATAACGTTCGCGAACCGTTCTGGTTTTCTTGCCAGCATAAAAACAAGCTTACCATTGGCCTATCCGCAAATTTTAAACACAAGGGATGAATTGAACGATGACGAAGTCGGACATATAGGCATAGTTCATATTGGAAAAAAAGTTATACAATTTGGAACTCTAGCTTTTCCCCACCGCAGTCTTTTAATGCCATACAGTCTGCGCCATACTTAAGCCCAAATCACACCCAAGATTTGCAACGAGATGAGCAGCAACTTCATGCAACATTCTAAAACCTTGCAACTGTGACCACCAGACACGTGAATGCTTTGCGACGGCTTGTAACAACGTGCAACATCTAATTCACACTGCTGTAACCTCCTTTCTGTAACGGTTTCGTGTCATTGCAAATCTTTAAACAGACGATCTGACGGGAAGAATATTTAGAAGATTAAATACAACCCGAAACTAAAAAACAGACCAGGCCTCTACTGGAGACCGGCCTTTAACCCAAACCTGTAGCCACGCCAGGCGTTTAAAAGAGACAGGCGTCTCTTAGGGACTCGGCGATTATTTGAAGTTTTACGGTAGTTACACCTAAAAAGAGAAACAAGCTGACCATTTTTGCCCACTAGTTAACTAGTGGAACAATTGAAGTCTCACTTCACTGGCAGTGAAGCAGCTCACTAGTTAAAGGAGAATTCCGGTGTGATTTTGACCTAAAGTGTTTTGAAACATGATACCGAGTGTGAACGTATGTCTCATAGCCCATCTCGGCTTGTCCCCTGCACTCCGAAATCTGGCGCTAGTTAGCCGATGCTACCAACAAGGCGGTCAATGGTTGTGCCTCGGCATCGGCATAGCCATGCAAATAAATCACTGTTTTACACCATTTACGAGGCTCAATGTATCTCCACACTTCATTGGCAGACTTCCAAGGGCCCTGACATTTAAAACGAGACATTGAGAACTTTGAAAAAGCACTGGTAGTTTACTTACAAGACGATATATACAGACAGTATCTTCTCGAAGTTTAGCGTTTGCAGCCATCTTGAATTTAGTCACGATAAGTCGAGCGACGAGTAAGAATGAACAGGTATGATAAGGGATCAGATTCCAAAAATAATTCCGTGGAAATGCATGGATTCCAGTTGCTGCTACTGGAAGAAACTGTAATCCATGCATTTCCACAGAATTATTTTTGGAATCTGATCCCTTATCATACCTGTTCATTCTTACTCGTCGCTCGACTTATCGTGACTAAATTCAAGATGGCTGCAAACGCTAAACTTCGAGAAGATACTGTCTGTATAAATCGTCTTGTAAGTAAACTACCAGTGCTTTTTCAAAGTTCTCAATGTCTCGTTTTAAATCTCAGGGCCCTTGGAAGTCTGCCAATGAAGTGTGGAGATACATTGAGCCTCGTAAATGGTGTAAAACAGGGATTTATTTGCATGGCTATGCCGATGCCGAGGCACAACCATTGACCGCCTTGTTGGTAGCATCGGCTAACTAGCGCCAGATTTCGGAGTGCAGGGGACAAGCCGAGATGGGCTATGAGACATACGTTCACACTCGGTATCATGTTTCAAAACACTTTAGGTCAAAATCACACCGGAATTCTCCTTTAACTAGTGACTGAAACGGTCATTATGCAAATTCTAATGAGAGGGTGGGTAGAAGACTCCTATTGGGTATCGTAAGAATCCCATCCAGTCTAAATGTAAATTTACTGTTGATAGCCTCGCGATCAGGTCCTGATGGGTGCCTCTTGTGGCTAAAGTGACACACTGCTCTGCAACGGTACTTCAGTATAGATATAGTGACTGATACAGAAAGCAGAGCCTGCAGTAAAAAAGTATCTCATATTCTGTCAAAATGGTTTTTAATAGTAACAGGAAATCCCAATTCTTTACCAAGTGAGCTCTTAGTGATCCACACAGGGATCGGCTAGGCAACCACAGACATAAATGCATCCATTTCAGTCTCGCTTTTCTGATAAATAACTGAAAAACAAAAGATTGTACACATCAACTGCACATGGTTTCAAAAGTAATTAAAAGCTCAAATATCAAGAAGGAAACTCTAGTTTTTCCTTGTCCAAGTCTTGCCACATCAACATTGGTGTTACTGAAGTGTTTTGTTGCTAGGCAACCATATACAAATGCCTCCAGTTTTATCGCAATTTTCAGACTAATAACTGAAAAACTAAAGATTGTACACATTAACTGAACGAAGATTACAGCAATACACCACAACTTTGTCACTAGAAATGCTATCAAAACATATTTTTATGCTGAAACGATCTTAGTTTATAAAAGTTGGCTCTTAGAACAGCCTGGGCGAAGTCAGCCATGTTTTCTAGGTTTCTGAGTCCTAAATGGACCAATCAAAATCCTTGTTCCGCCTTCTTCATTTGCATGCAAGTGCGACATTGCGCACTAGTAAACTAGTGACAAATGTTACGTCCCACTAGTTAACTAGTAAAGGTACAGCTCTAAAATGATTAATCTCTTATCTCAATCGCAGGTCATTCTCAGTGTCCATAGGTCAGTATTGCTCTTCCACAGTCCCTGTGTCTTGTGGAGTCCCCCAGGGATCCATTCTGGGCCCTGTACATGTTCCCATTAGGTGACATCAGAAAGTATAATATTTCCTTCCACTTCTATGTAGTTGATTCACAGCTGTATCTCCCACTTAAATCCAAGGACTCCCTACAGGTTCTCCAAGAATGCCTTAATGAAATCAAAGTATGGATGGAAAATATTTTCCTCCAGCTCAATAATGACAAAACAGAGGTGATATTTTTTGGCCCCTCCAAATCTAGTAACCCCCTCACTGACAACTTAGGTCACCTCTCCTCATTTGTCAAACCACATGCAAGAAATGTGGATGTTATCTTTGACTCTGGGCTTTGTCTTGATAAAAGCTACTCGTGACAACAGATGAGATGTGTTTATCAGTTGATAACCATCACCAAGCTTAAACCCTTTCTGTCATATCACAACCTGGAACAAGTCATTCATGCCTTCATAACATCACGGCTTGATTACTGCAATTCCCTCTACCTAGGTCACACACACACACCCCTCTACCTAGGTCTACCCCAATCACTGTTGTCCTCTCCAAAACCTCTCCGGCCTTCTCCACCAATGCCCTGGGCCCCCTTGCCTCTAACATCAAGCCCTCTGTCAGAAATCTGGGCGTGATTTTTGACAGCAAATTCAAGTTTGAACAGCAGGTCAGTGCAGTAGTTAGGAAGAGCTTTTTCCACCTCAGAACCCTAGCTAACACCAAAGCCTACCTGCCCCAGAGCGATCTTGAGAGAGTCATCCATGCCTTCATCACATCACAACTGGACTACTGTAATGCTCTCTACACTGGCATCGATCAATCCCAGCTCCACTCCCTGCAGTTGGTTCAGAACTCAGCCGCCCGACTCCTCACCTGCACTAAAAAACGAGAACATATCACCCCAGTCCTGGCTTCACTCCACTGGCTCCCCATCCGCTACCGCATCAATTTCAAACTCCTCTTGACTGTATACAAATCTCTCCATGGTCTGGCCCCCACCTACCTGTCTGATTTTCTCCACCACCATTCCCCTTCCAGAGCACTACGGTCAGCAGACCAACTGCGGCTGGAAGAACCCAGGACCAGGCTGAAAACTAGGGGGGACAGAGCCTTTCCAGTGGCAGCCCCTAGACTCTGGAACTGCCTCCCCCTCCACATCCGTTTAGCTCAGTCTCTAAATGTTTTTAAGTCCCTTTTAAAGACCCACCTCTTTTCACTTGCCTTTTGCTAGTGTCTCCCTTTATGCCCCAGTGTTTAGTTTTAAATGTTCTTTTTTCTGCATTTCTTAATTTATTTTAACTGTAGCCCTTTTTGTTTTGTGCCTTCCTGTTTTTATTTATTGCACTTTATTGTAAAGCACTTTGGTGCGGCTTAGCCGTATGTAAATGCGCTTTATAAATAAACTGACATTGTTGTCACGCCTTTCAGATGGTCCAGAACGCAGCAGCAAGGCTGCTAACTGGTACCAAAAAACTGGAGCATATTACCCCAGTCTTAGCCTCCTTCACTGGCTCCCAGTCCATTTCAGGATCCAATTTAAGATTCTGCTAATGGTTTTTAAAGCACAAAATGGTCTTGCCATAATCAACATCTCTGACCTCATACAACCTCATTCAGCACCCCAGGACTCTTAGATCTGGCAACAAAGACCTTATCCACATCCCCCGCTCTCGACTAAGGCCCCCTCCATCATTGCTTTTAAATCCAGGCTCAAAACCCACCTCTACTCTCTGGCTTTCTCTGCCCTCTAATGTGCTATGCTTGCTTTCTGTGTCCTGCTGTTCCATGTTCAACGTGTAGATGTATGTGTATATGTATTTTATTTATAATTATTTTATTATTTTTCATTGATTTTATTTTTCTGTTTTGAAAACAGCACTTTGGTCAGCGTAAGCTGTGTATAAATGTGCTATAAAAATACATTTTACATACTTTACTTACTTGCCTGCAGCTTCACCATCTATGAGGGGAAGGCGACATCTCCGAGTGGCAAGGGGCTGAGCTTTGATGCCGTTGTCAACTTACTTAATGTGAACCATTTTGGCACAGGATAAATTTATGTTGACAACTTCTTTAATAGGTGGGATGCTCTTTAGCCATCTGAACCAGTTGAGCCTGTGGAACCATTTGGGAGAACCGTGTGGGGTTTCCACGGACAAAGGAATGCTGTGCAAGGGGATATGTGCTGAATCTGGTCAGCTGGATCCCCTTACTATATGTGAAGTGGAGGGACACACGTGAGGTCACCATGTGCTCTACTGTTCATAAAGCCTACAGCGAGGAAACTTCACGTTTTATCCGGAGGGATGGAACCTGGTCCAGAAAGACCATTCCTGTGCCTGTGGCGGTCAAGCAGTACAACAAGTTCATGGGAGGGGTGGATCTGTCAAATGCCCCGATCAAGTACTACACCGTTGATTGCAAGACCAGCCGCTGGTGTATGAAGCTGTTTCTCCACTTCATTGACATTGCAGTACTGAATAGCTTCATAATACACAAGGAGATGGCGGAGGCAAAGCAGCAAAAGCCCCTCACCCAGAGGCGCTTCCGGAACACTCTGGTCAAGCAACTGGGTTCTGCTGGGAAAACAGGGACCCACCTCCAGAGGGGCAGCTGTTGGGGCCTGAGAAGTCTTGCGTCCGGTACCAGTGAGTGAGCTTCCCAGTGATGCCTCCCTGAGATCGACTTAGGGCCGTCGAAAATATGTGCGGTGTAAACTGTGCACCATTTTCAAGTGTGAAGCATGTTTCTGCATGACATGAAGTGTGAAGCATGTTTCTGCATAATTGCAGATTGATTGTGCTTCACACTATGGCATAAAGACAAGGACAGTTGGAAAGGCTGATTGATTTGTACATATTTGTTAATAGTTGATTTTTGTAGTTCATGGTTCTTTTTTTGGTCCAACCCCTCGTCCACGTCGTAGGAGGTGGTAACAGCACATTACAAGTTTGGTCATTATTCTGGCTAATGGCTCTGGTGTGGTCATCACAGGGGCAAATGTATGGAAAGCCTTACAAATAAGTGCAAATCCACTGCAAGTGTCAAAACCACAACACATAAACCACAAAAATACATTCCTAAAAGATTTAAGAGTTATTTTAAATGTATTGCATACATTTTGAAGAGGAAAAAAGCCATCATTTATATATTCCCATAAGAAAATGCATATTACCCAGAAATTTAGTCAGGACGGTTTGCTGTAGGACATAATGCAAGAAAAAAGTAAACAATTGATATTCAGTGATTGATGTTGTTTTATATTTGGTGATTTTCGATAGGCGGAGACACTTGGAGACGCCTAAAGATACCATATGAAATCTGCTGTGTACAGGGTTCCCGCAAAGTCTTAAAAACGTGAAAAAGTCTTAAATTTAGTATTAAAAAATGAAGGCCTTGAAAAGGCATTGAATTTTGTTCACAGGTCTTAAATTTCGTTCACAGGTCTTAATTTTTTTATTTGATTTTTTTATTTGACCACATTTATTTATTGTTCGTTGTTACAACGAATCTTAGTACACCAAACGTCGCATCTTAGTAGGCTACATCCAAAATATCAGGCACCCTGTACACATTCATTGTCACCTGACTGAGACGCTGACACCCCCTATAGCTGCATTGTAGGCTACTGTCTTTGCTCAGAGTGCGCGCGAAGTGAAATCAAATCAGTCACGATCACCCACGGAAAAGGGAAAACGTCGTGTCACTAGGGCTGTTGGAACAAATTTCTAAAGTCGAATATAAATCGAATATTTTAAAAATCAATACTAATCGAATTTGGAAATTACTTTTCGAATGTGGTGTTTTGGGGAGTTTTTTTAGGTGTTGGCTAACTTTAGTGAATATGTGAAAACGAAATGCTTTTGTCACGTCTAATGCACAATCTGCCGCATATGGCAGAAGCGATGCACCCACAGAGATCACTCCTGACCATTTCAGCGATGTGTGGAACGTTTTTGGATTTCCATCAGAAAACAGAGAAATAACAATTAGCCTAATGATATCGTAATCTGCAGAATATGTAGCAGCAAGCAGCCTGAGTGCACATCTGATAAGATAGATAGATAGATATACTTTATTGATCCCTAGGGGAAATTCAAGGTCACAGTAGCATACAGACAACACACACACACATTCAATAACAGCAGAAAAAGTACTTAAAAGTATATAATATTAAAGAAAACACAACTAAGCAATAAGGACTGTAGAAGATAAAGAATATACTAAATATACAAAATACAAATTATACTAAATAAAACTTAATCAAAATCAATTCTAAAAGACAGTATCCACATAGTGGGTGAATAATCAATCGGGTGCGCTTGCAATGACTGAAGCAGGGACTGAGCCTGTGGTTCTCAGTGCATAAGGTAAGGTAAGGTGCTCTGTGTGAATGATTGTCATGGTGATGGTGCAAATGAGTAAGTCAAACAGTGCAACAGTGCAAGAAATAAAGTCTATATATCTAAATATAAATAACTATATTAAAGGAATAGAGTAAAATGCACTTTAGGTCAATTTACGGATGATTGGGAGTACATACGTTGAGTTGACATCAAAATCATGTCATTCGGATGTGTTTTGAGAAAGTTCGATTTTACCGTTTTTAGTCAAAACTCGTTAGCCTGGAAGTGACCCGGGCATGTCATTTCGCCGCTACAAAACGCTATTTTTATACCTCTTCTACCTTTCCAAACAACATTACACTTACGTGGTAGTGAGTAGAGGGTCCCTAAAGCCAAACCGAAGTATCCCGAGGTCTTTATATGGTCGGATAGAGAGTCCAGAATGAATTTCATCAAGCCAGTACCTTTCCGGAAATGTTGCTGCTGCAGCTGCCATCTTTAGGGTAAAGTCCGTAGGAGTCGATTGCCGACACGCTCTGGAAATTCACAATTTCGTCGCCGTTTTAAAAAAAAAAAAAAAAAAAAAAAAAAAACAGTCCAGTATTTCTTTCGAAATTGAAATGAAGTTGTATGCAACAGCAAACCCTAGCTTACTAACAAGTTGGAATTTTGAAATGTCACGTGACGTGAACGTGTTACTCCACACTCGGCAATCGACTCCTACGGACTTTCCGTGTGCAGTTTCTTCGGTTTAGCGCTCACTTGAGTTGCTGACGATGGGGGGTGTAGGGGGAGGGGAGGGGTGCAACTGGGATCTGTGTGTCTGATGTCTGTTGACTGAGGTCGTTGTCGCCTAATTGTTTGTGATCGCCGTGTGGGGGAGGGGTGCAATATCCAGTGATGGTGGGGGTGAGTGTTGCACTGGTATTGAGGGGGTGTGGGGGCTGGGGGATGACCACCTCCTTGATGTCCCTGTCAAGGCTGCCACGAGTCGTGGACGCCTCCACAGGCACAGGCAAGGAGGCGTCAGGCGGGGGCAGGGCGTGAGGTGTGAATGGTTTAGGTTGTTGGGTGTCACCGGGATGCAGACCTGGAGACATTGTACGATTACATTGTACGATTTTGGTCTGTTTTCACAGTCGGCAACTAAATTTAAAAAGTCAGACAGAAGTCATGGGAGTTGGACTGGAATCGCGGCACGCTCCCGTCAACTAGATCGTTAAGTGTAAGGTGCCAATCTTAGCGGTTTTAAGTCAGTCGGAGTCAGTCTTTTTCTAGTTTTGCCGTTACGACAATATCAAACATGATATTATCGCAAGTCTTTTGAGTCGTGGCTCATACAAATAGTGACGTGAACAATATGAAAACCAATAGCGACCTCTCTCCGACACCAAACAGGAAGGGGCAAAGTAGGCGACAGCTGTAGCCTATATGATTATTTGTTATTCTTATAATATTTGTCATTTCTTATAGCCTACATATTTAGTCGGCTCTTCCACGTGACAGAACAACTCTATCGGTAGGGATGTCACGCATGAAACAATGCTGCAGAATCACGAAAAAATGACTAAGTTTAGTAGGCTATCATTTCAGTTCCTGTTTATCTATTGCACGATGGGTAATAATTTAAATGAATCTAGTTGCAGTCTTATAAATAGTGACCCTGCAAGATCCCTAGTCATTGCAAAAACATAGTCTGTGACTTAAAACTCTACCACTTGTCTTTAGATGTGAGAGGCTCTGAGACTGTAATCTTTCAAAAATCTTTCCAAAGTCTGTCAGTGTAAGGAGGCCTTTAGACATATAGGCTATCTAGACAGGCTATCGAGGCTTCGCAAAGCCTTGACTCAGGGGGAAAAGTTAAGTGACTACGATAGCAATTATGTGATATATTTGTCAAACTAGGCTTTCAGCTCAGATCTGTGCGCATTCCTGCGTATGTATGCACATGCACACCCACAGACGTGTGCATGTGCATACATACACTCCTCACACAGTTATTGTGTTAAAATATTGTTGATGTTATGTTGAGAGATTGCAGCAGATCTTTGAAGGCTGTAGACCTCAGAGCATATTGTTCATTAAAGTTATTTATTTGATTGATTGATTTCCTATTTTTTCATTCATATGCATACCAGGGAAGGTGCGACATTGGTCTTAAATTTTATTTAAAGTGGTCTTAAAAAGGTCTTAACTCATTGAGTGCCAAAAACGTAATATTACGTTTTTCCTTCCCATGCGTTGAGTGCCAAAAACATAATATTACGTTTTTAGCTTTTTTTTTTAATTACGAAACTAGACACTCTAACACACCTTATATGTGATTTTGGAACTCTGATGAATGGAAATGAAATATATGATGATCGTGAAACTCATGAAAACGCACAATCTGGACATTTTATCATAACTCGGTTGCCGCTTTGGGTCGAATCAGTGACGCATGCACGTCAGGTCAAAACCAGGCCATTTTCGTGGGTCTATCACAAGGTGGCAGTCTCGCCAGGTCTCGCTGATCACTTCCCGGAAAGTTTACACACGTAAGTAACAGGCAACACTTCATATTTCATGAAAGATGTTATATAAAAAACTAGCCACTGTTTAGCTTGGGATTTCTCAGTAACAGAGGCGTGTAGAAATACACGGTTTGCACCCACCGAGAGCTTAAAGTATCACCTTTTAATCGAGCTATTGTATGTGTTCATAGCTATAACACATAATATGCTGTGGCTGTACAAAAATCATCAACAATGGTCTAGATTGCTGGCACTCTAGGACAAAGGGTTACATGCTGCTATTCCGACATGCCGCTACTTAGACATTGGCGTCTAATTGTCGAAGTGGCGGCATTAACATTAATTTTCAAGCGTCCCACTACTGCGACATTTTTTTTTTCATTGTCGGAGTAGCGGCACTTGACCTTTTTTCAAACGTCCTGCCATTCCGACACGGATTCATTAACAGTGCCATAGCCAGGATTTTTCAACGGAGTCGACTTTTGCGAAGTAGGCCTAGGGTGGGCCTTTATTTTTTTTATTCCAATATGGGCAGTATAGCCTAGGCGTACAGTAATCGTCCCAACTTTAAACAACACACGATTTCATCACAGCTCAGACGATTCATGGCAAAAAAACAATAAAAGGCTACATTGATAAATAGCAGGGGCATCGACAGGATTGGATTCTATAATAGCCTACGCACAAGAACTTTAACCGAATGAACCCAGTCGCGTCTTTAAGAGAGCGCCTTACACACACCAGCTCCGTTGAACATTGTATTTTTCGTGTTTAAGAGCTAAAACAAGTTGATTAGAGAGTCACATTTGAAATGTCGGGTAGTCTAAATTATAGCCTATAGCACGTGCATCTCACAGGAAGAGATTTTGGAGATAGAGAGAAGATTTAACCTATATGATGATTGTGATGATTATTTGTGTCTGGTGTAGGGTTGGGCACCGAAACACGGTTCTAATATGGCACCGGTGCCGACACAAACGGTAGTAACTGCATCGAATAACAACGTGGATTTCGGTGCCTCATTTCGGTGCTTAAATAGCGTTTTTTTTTTTTTATACGAGGCATCACTGCATGTCATGCGCCATCTCTAACGTCTTGCTCTGATAGCAACACATCCAGATACAGTTAGCTAACATATGATAAACACTGGATGTATACCAGAGGGGTGCACCACATAGGCGAGTTTGACAGCTTGAGTGAGCCCAAGTAGCTTACTTTAAAGCGACATGCGAGCTCCTGTCAAAATCTAGCAGTGGGCCTAACTACACACAAGCAAAAGGCTATGAAACAACATCAACAGTATACACAATATCCTCGCTAATGCGCTAACTGGCATTTATTTGAAATGTTATCAGCAAAGTTGTAAGGTGAACTTTATTTCACGGTGTGTTAAACAACATAATGGCATGATATTAATCTTTCATGTGCATGAGGCCCATATAGCATCACAATGAATATGAAGATCATGTTAAAAGTTAGCTGGCAAAAACATATGTAGGTTACATACCTGATGTCACTGAGCTGTCAAAGAGGCTACGAAACCATCTCCGTACGTTATCGCTAATTAAACTCAGCTGACTGGTGTTAGCGAAAAGCCATAGTTGCTGTTAAAATACTAGGCTAGCGCTGGGAATCTAAACACTTCAACACCGACATGTAGCCTAACATGTTCAAAACTACTGCGTGTTATGGGTTAAGACAAGAAATTTCTTGAAGCATTTGGGAACACACTGAATTAACTGGAAAATAGAGTCCCTGTTAGATTAGCTTGTTTGCAAATGCCGTTGTCCATGACCTGGCAGTTTTATGGCAAGCGGTTTTAACATACATTATGACCAACCGCCTACACTGGGTAAACTTAAAAGCAGAGCTCACCATTGTGTGTGCATGCATGGCAAGCTGTTTTAACATTTAAATGTATTATTCGTAGGAGCAATGAGATATTGATAGTAAATTGAATATAACAGTTCAATTTCATGTTCAAATTTGTCTTATCAATAAAAAAAAAAGCAATTCATGCTTTAGACCATTTTAATTTAAAACATTTTAAAAACAAAGTACCGGTTCAGGCACCGTTTCGGCACCAGCACCGTTTTAAAAGTATTGATTTAGCACCGGTATCGGATAAAACCCAAACGATACCCAACCCTAGTCTGGTGGTAATTAGACTAGATACCTACGAAATTTTTTGAATAAAAAAAGATAAGACAACAAATGAAATGTGACCCTGCAAGGCGAAACCAGTCGTTTTGGTAAAATTTACAAAATTAAGTTATTGTACTCACACCGTTCGTGATGAGCCATAAACTAAACTTTCCAATAATATGCATATCGAGGGGATTGCTAGTATTGGGTATTGGATAGTCGCCGACCCTCATTAGATGTGGATATTTGGAGGTTAGCCTTCAAGAAAAAAGGTTATCGCAGTTGCTGTGAGACATACGGCCCTTCTCCAGTCTCTCTCAAAATCAAAACACACCCAATTCACGCTTGGACTTTTCGATTATGTTTCTAAATGTTGGGACTGATGGACACTGAACTCTGGGGGTTATTTGAACGTTCGTTGTGAAGTGGTTTACTGTAAAAGGAGCGTTGGATATCCCGCCTGTCTTTGTACAATTATAGGGCGATGATAATACATGCGATAGCCTAGAGTCGAGAGAAAGAAGATGTCGTGGAAAAACTAGTCCACTTTCGAATCCACTAGCAATTTATCACTTGACTATTACTAATTAGCACTCTGGGACAAGGCGTCCGAAGGAGACAGAATAGACAGGAGATCTCTGAAAAACTGCTGAATCTTTATTCACCGTATTGCAATGATAATCCAGTCTAAAACAATGTTCAGACCAGGTGTCAAGCAATAGGGTGAGGTGAGATGTCATCAGATGGCGGCCCCCGATGAGATCTGAAATAAAAATGGCTGCGGCCTATCTTTTATACTCCTTAACCTTGAAGTTGGGCCTTCTCGCCTCCCTCGAAAGACACCTGTTGGCCTATCAGCATCCACCAAGGTTACGACTATTGGTGGAACCCACTGTCTCATCATGCATAAAGTCCAGTTGTAACAGGGCTTCTTATCTTGCCACCTGTTACTTGGCCTTGCTGTTACCACCATTACATCATCCAATTACATCATCCTCTCGCTCTCGGCCATCTAGTTCACTGTGAACTCCTTCACCTCGACCATCTAGCCAGGTGTCACTGTGAACTCCTTCACCCCACTCCTTGACTGCTGGTCTGGTCTGTTTAAGATGTGTACAGGCCTTGAAGTCTCATAATAATTGCAGTAATATCAAAGTTTATAAAAACCATACATGCATCCGTTAAGTCATAGAAATCCACCACAAAGACTAAATAAATATGCAGACATGTTATGTGCAATTCAACAACTGCACGCATGACATATAAAAGATATATTCCTAGCCTACATTATTGTGTAGTAAATTGAGTTTATCCAACCTGCTGGCAAGCCAAAATGCGTTGCACATGGCTTTATCATTGTCCTCTAAAATGCAATAAGCAACTTGAATATATCGCACACCCAGTTTGAACACCCTGATGGACACTGAACTCTGGGGGTTATTTGAACATTCACTGAAGTGGTTTAGGCTACTGAAGCAAGAATTCCGCCCGTCTTTGCGCAATTGGCTATTGATTGACGGCCATTAATGAATTAATAGGTGGCCTGCACTCACAGAGTTTGTTTGATGCATGGAGTTTCCGACCGTTTTCCCCTGAGAGCTTAGAGAATAAAATGAGGAGAGCTACCTGTATGTTTATAGCTATATGTTTAACATATAATGTGTAACATTTATTCACATGGCCAGTTCAAAATCACCTAAGGTTTTGACTGAAATGTGTGCCGATATCAATTATTGGGAAAAACATTGTTTGGAGTGGATGGCGGGTGGATGGTTGATGTAGCTGCAGGTGCAGATGACATGACTACAGCTCATCCATGCATCTAGGATGTTGGAATTTGATAGGATACAGGAACTGAGATAAATTGAAAATGAGGATTGATAATGTCGGAATAGCGGTACTAAAAAAAGTCTGAGTAGGGGCATGTCGTAATAACGGTATGCCGTAATAGAGGGTTGTCGTAATAACGGGATGTCGTAATAAAGAGTGAACCCCAGGACAAAGGTCCCGAAAACAGCCTGGCATTCAATGAGTTAAAAAGTCTTAAATTTAAGATTAAAAATCCTGGGGGAACCCTGTGTGTAACTCCTGTAAATCTTTACCTATGTTCTTCAAAATTTACACACATACTACCATCATGTTGTTGAATAATGAAATGCAGTTTTGTCAACCAGTTCCACACTGCATTAAACAAAACAGTTGACCAAAATTATGAATTAAAGTTGGCAGTGACGAGATTATTACCTGTGCTTGGCATGCATGCCGATTTTTACATGGATCTTGATCTCTAGACGTCGCCGAGTACTGTCAAGAGGAAAAAAGAAAACCAAAAGCAGTGCTACCAAACTGGAGTAGCTGCAGCTAATGGCCAGTACTGCTAAGCCATAGTCTCCCACCATCATGATTCTGATATTGCCACATTCGGAACACAAGGTTCCCATTCCCAAGTCAAATGTAAAATTCCACAACCTTTACCTTTCCTTAACGTAAAAATGAATTTCCAAGACCTACTATATAATGAATGGTACATGGAAATTACTTCACTGACCAAAGATTTCCAAGCAGCAGTGTTCTAAACTCTTTGACCTTTTTAGAGTGGTAAATGAATAAATGGGCATTGAAAAAACAAAGTAGGGCTAACCATAACCAAGCAGTAATGGAAACAGCTAATAAACCGATCAGCACCAAATTGCATGGAAATATATTTGTATTAATGTAATTTCGGCAAGTACATTTTAAACTGTTACAATAAAATTCCCAGATATTCCCTGACTTTGGCCCGAAAATTATCAAATTCCCTGACTTTCCATGTCTGGAATAGACTTTACCAAAATTCCATGATATTCCAGAAATTCTGTGACCTGAACCCTCACAAATATGTTAAACAGCTGGGAAAGGCTGTCGCAAATCCCTTGAACAGGTGGTCAATCAGAGATTTCAAACGAACGAGGGAACATGTCGCAATGCAACAGCGCTGTTTTCCCTTGATGAAAGTCTCAATCTCAACTTTGGCCAAAGTTTTCAGAAATAATCGTTTTCAGTGATACAACCTCATTAAATAATATTCATTTTCCATATTGGGTCTTAAAAGCCATGTATCCTTCTAGCCACAGCGTTTTTGTTTTAAACATAAGCCTAATCTAAGCGTGCTCAGATGACGTGATAGACCAGGCGCTGTTGCTCACCTGTCCATCATCGTAAAGCCTGATTTGATTGGTCCGCCCCGATTTAGGGCGAGCATACTTCCACCACAATGGAGCAATGCCAGACCGAACTTCCCGTGGGGCGGGACTAAGTTCGGAATGGCACCCAGGCTACGGCAGAAGAGGAGAAAATCACCTTTTTAAGTAAATCGTCACGTGTGATAGTGTGAGGACACAGCTATTATTAGCTTTCTGGTAGCGTGACTTTGAAGGGGATGACTGACTATGTCCAGTTTTATCAACCGAGTGAGTGTCTTTTTCTGCCCCCTAGTTAATACCAGGGACGGTCATAAGGTGTCACTATAGAATATAATTAATGTATTTCTGGGGAAGTAAGGGGATAAGAAGTTCTATGTACACACACAGATTGTGTAGGCTATAGGCCCACTTTTAAAATGTGATACTGCTACGTCAATGGAAAACTTCTCCTGGTCCGTAAAATGACGCCAGGATATTTCTAAAAGTTTGTGCTTTTGACCGTTCATGCCCTGAAAGGCAAGTCTTTCACATTCATATTCGGTTACATCTGCCAAGAATGATAGAGAGCTTACACATTGAGTAACGAGTAGCCTAATGAGTAGGCTACATTTTAGCTCTACCGTAAAACCTTATAGCTTCGTGGACAAATGGAATGACTGCTAATGTGTTTAATCTTCACCTAAATAAAGTCAGGGTTTAACAGTCAAAACGTATGTTTATCCGTGAAATTTGTTCACAATATGAAAGTGTAGACTGTATACTGTCGAATTATGCAAAAACGTGAAATTCGACATTTTAACCTGTACGTTTGTTTATTGTGTATTTTCTCAAAATAGCACTGTGTACTAGACGACTGGTTTCGCCTCGCAGGGTCACATTTGATCTGAACCCTATACAACAGTATGTTGCTGAATGTCACAATGACAAGAGACAGGGCCCATAGGTAACAAATCAATACAGGTTCCCAAAAAACTCATCCTCAGGTTCACTCATACAGAACTCATACAGGTTCACAAAAACTGAAAATCATTCGCTACAATTTGACCTCTAAATTACATAAATTAGCATAGCCTCTAATACAGAGAAGTATACCTAGCCTGGGAGCGTACCTATGTTCCCCACTTTGTATAGAACCGTAGAACATAGGACCCGGGGAACATAAGAATGACCCCCCTAGAGCTACCTCTGTTAGCATAACATGCTAGCGGGAGCTAGCCTGCTAATCTTAAAGGAACACCAGGCAGGCCTGAGTGCTTTTTCTCTATGAAGCTCCCCCTAGCTTCTGTACGTATCGATACGTGTGCGAGCCCTCGCTTGGTCTGAAGCTCTTTTCCTTTTCTTTGCATCTTCCATCAAGGGTTTTTGCTGCTTCTTCGCCATCATACACACGTTTGCAACAATCGCTAGCCGGGTTTCATTAGCCTGCCTCCGTGCTGGGGATGCAGGATGTAAACTGATCCTGCTTCTCGCGATGTCTGAGACTTTGTGAGACTGAAGGTCGCAGGTGAGATACACCGAACTTGCAAGCGGGATATTCTCCCTACAGGCAGTAGGGGCGGGCGAGAGTCTACATTCGCCCTGTAATGAGTCATTTAACCATAATACCGACTTGCGAAGATGATTAATTAACACGAAAACGTTGCCTGGTGTCCCTTTAAGAATTAGCTTGCCAATGTCAAAACTACAAGGTAACCTAAACATAACATGGTGGCAAAACAATAAAACAGAAACCTCATGACACACCTGCAAGATGCAGATAGCTAACAAACGTTCAGAAAAAGTCCTGTTGGCAAATTTGAGGAAAAGTCGTCAAAGCGGCTATTTCACACAATTTGAGGGTGCTGAATTCAAATATTTTGTTTACCAAGCTCAATTTTGAGTTTTAAGCTGGCTAATTAGCATAATTCACATACTTTTTGGTTTTGCCATCAGATATCATAGGAATTGCAAAAAATAAGGCATTAATATACTCTTTATGTATCAGATATGTTGTGGGACAGGACAGGAATTACCCCAATGACCCTCAAGTAGCAAATGAAAATAAGCTAAAATTAAAATATAAATTGAAATAATAGCTAAAATTCAGTATGACGTTTAGAAGCAAAATAGATTCCTTGATAATAAATTGATAGAATAGTAGGTGACTGCTCATTTTTCTGTAGAAAGTACTTTGTCACTAACTATTTTTTTTTTTACTGTAAAGGTGACTGTGCTTGCCTAGTTAAAACATCTCACTGGTGCTCTTTCTTATCATTCAAATCCCAGCCATGCAAAAAAATGGAAGAGGGTTGCTGAAGAGTGCTATGGAGATTGCATTATTTGCAAATAGATATCCTTTATAGTTCAACAAAAAGAAACATTCTCCAGTGCATCATTACTGCATATGATGCTGAAAGGGAAGTGGACCTAGGACAAATCCTCAGCTAAGAACTGATTAATGTCCCTTTACTGTAGCTATTGCAGATAGCGATGGTTATTTGTAAAGTGGAAATAAGTCATCCTCACTCAAGTGCTGTCTAGCAATGTGGAATGTCCAGTAGTGATCACTGCAAAAACTGCTCATTCAACACTGGTAATACATGTAGATGCTCAAGATCTAGTTATGTCTTTAGGGCACCCATCTGACTGCAGCACATTAAAGAAGTATGCAGGAAAGTTTGTAAGAAACTTTTGTATTGTTATTTGGTATTTGTTATGTGGTAGCAAATGGTGTTGACTATCAAAGAAATAGACCTAATGTAGGAATGCACACAGATATTGCAACAGATACGCTCAGGCCAATCCAAACTTTTCTCATCAGTTGTTCCTCGTTGGTGGAACACACTGCCAGTTCCTACAAGGGCAGGGTCATCCCTCTCCATTTTCAAAAAACTCCTGAAGACCCAGCTCTTTAGAGAACATCTGCTCTCATAGCACCACTTACAACAAGTCTTGCTGATCCTAGCACTTACCATCCGTCTTGAACTGACACTCAACTGTTTAAAAACAGCACTCACTGATGCACTTATTCTTACTGTACCGTTTTTAAATTGTCCTAAAATTGTTGAGAGAATTGCTTTAAAACTTAACTGTTACCATGTTGTTAGTCACTTTGGTTAAAAATGCGTCAGCCAAATGTAATGTAATAATGGTGTAGGCCTATCTGATTAAGACCCAAAGAGTGGTTGAAACGTACTTATTAAATTACACTGGAGCAAAGAAGACCATCTTCACTTTTTTCCCTTTGCAACTGTCAAAGAAATCCCATAAAAACAGGAAGGCCTAGGGTAGCCTACATCAGATGGCCTAAAGATTAGGCTCTTCTGCATAGCATTAAGTGATTTGCATGCAGTAATTTGAACACTGACCTTAATCTAGCCTACTTTGGCTATTTAAAGGTAATTTATTGCCAAAACATCACACAATATAAATTAGTTATAACAAACAATAAAGGACTTAATCACACACAAACTACTATTTTATCTGACTACAAAAATAATAAGGAAGTTTAGAAGTTTGAAACCCAGAATTGACTAAAAGTGCACCAAATTCAACACAAATGACTCAATACACTTGGAGGAGGCCTGCGTCCTTTCTTTTCCAGATATTTTAGGATTTCGATATCGCTTCAGTATCGAGTATCAAGATATTTATGGCAGGTATTGTGTCGAAGTCATAATTTTGGTATCATGACAACACTATGCCAGAGCCTGTTTTCTAGATGTTGAGGATCGGAGGCTCTACCACCAACAAGTGATGCTGCTCAATGGCATATTAGAAGAGCACATTATCAAGCTCTATAGTATAGAGGCAAGCACACATACCAAATCCAGTGTTACTAGAAGTAAAATGTTTTTTACTTGACGGTTGTTGCTGACGGTAGATGCAGTTCTGCATTAGGCTTATTCCCGCTATCGAAGTTCATATGTACTGTAGGATATATTCTGAGTTGAAGGTTATCTGTGCAATTTGTTATTGTGATGAAATGCATTAAACACCACGAGTGACTCACTATGTTAGCAATAAAAATATGATTGTGTTTTGATTAGAATTTCCAGGTTTTATAACATGTTAACTGTAATCATGTTCCCATTAAATACGTTAATAAACTATAGTATGGCTTCTTTAATGCTCAAACATGTATTTAGAGAACACTTTTATTTGGTTTTAGTGATTACTTTTGAGATCAACCAAATTTAGGGAAAAATGAGAAAAAATAATCGCTATTTTATGTTAAAATGCTGATTATGCGGCTTAGAACTCAGAATTGAGCTTGGTAAATAAAATATTCAGAATCAGCACCCTCAAATTAAGTAAGGGTGGTTTACCAACTTTTCCTCAAATTTGCCGTCAGAAGTTCTCTTCTGTGAAGCTGCTCTCCCTCTAGTATGGAAAACCTGGAAAAGTATGTAATTTGATTTTAGTAATTTCCAGGTCTGGATAAGTATGGAAAAAAGAAACAAGGGTATGGAGAAATATTTGTGTTTCCAGACTATTGCATTTGCAGTACTAATCACTTCACTCAGGTCATAATGAACCATTCCTACTGTTGTAGCTCAGTCCCCATCGTCAAGATACAACTATGATACAACTAAGAATGACCCAGCTAAATGGACGAATATTAAGTGTCATTTTTAATTCACTTCATGTCCATACCTTTGTTTTCACCGAGTTATCCCAAACCAGAAGTGGCCGCAATGTCGAGAATATGGTCAGAAAAATCTACCGAGAATTTTGTAAATTTGAGTATGGAAAAAGTAGGCTATGGAATTTTGAAATGCAAAATGTGTAGGAACCCTGCAAGTAGAACACAGTAAAGCAGATGTCTCTCTTCAAAAAGAACTCCTGTGGTGAACCACAAGAAATGCTAAATATTTGTGAATGCTAATCGTGATAGCATAACATAACTCACCATATACACAGGAAAACTAGCTGCAGCCACAGACTAATCACAGGCTTATTTTACACCAGTGATGCAATATGAAATATAAAGAAATTAACCCTTAAAGGAGTACCGTCACACTGGTGTGACGGGAATGTTGGGAAATTAACATTCTAAAGAATATCTGGGTTCATTGAATTCAACATAGAATTTTAGAACCTTCAATTGTTGCGGAACTTAGAATGTTCAAAAACCTACACCTTTAAGGGTTTTAACTAAAGAGTTCCATAACAGATTAAACAAAATATAGGTAACATTATAGTTATCGGAATGTCACATATTATTACCAACCGTCACGTATGTCCAATCTCTTACGTGTAGTCTATGTGTCACTTAATATTCATTTCTATACAAACCAAGACAGCGGATTCCTAAAGAAACGCAAGCACCCACACCACAAGTTTATCTAAATTAGCTATGTACCAAAAATTACATTTTACCGTGACTCGAAGAGCTGTAAACAGTGTTGTAAGGCTGCGTGTACAAATCCGCTTGGAGCTCCAGTGGAATTTTGTTTTGCAACGAGAATTCTCGGGCTAATCGTTGATGTGTCGTGAGAAAGGTTGGGAATATGTAGTCTAGGCCTAGGCTACCTATGGCAAGCGATTTTAACATTTTCCCGCTAGACTGGATATGTATTGCAGATATCTGTAATTCAGTTTTGCCTAGTCAAAACGAACATTTTAGATATCCGCAATTGAATTCTTCCTATCCATAATTGTCATTTCAGATATCCACAAAGACATTCTTCCCCTAGGACAAATGACGCCACATTTGCCATTCATTTCTATGGGGTTTATCATTACGGATATCTACAATTCAGTTGCAGATATCCACTATGTGAATTACGGATATCTGCAATTGAATTGTAGATATCTGTAATTCCAGTTAGATATGGCAAGCGATTTTAACATTTTCCCGCTAGACTGGATATGTATTGCAGATATCTGTAATTCAGTTTTGCCTAGTCAAAACGAACATTTTAGATATCCGCAACTGAATTCTTCCTATCCATAATCGTCATTTCAGATATCCACAAAGACATTCTTCCTAGGACAAATGACGCCACATTTGCCATTCATTTCTATGGGTGTAGAAAAGGCTCCTTGGACTGATACAGTTAATATTTGCAGTATAACTTTGGTCCCTAATTTATATTAATATGTTCATTTATTATGTGTAAATCGTGTGACTATGTCTTTAATACGTAGCCATGACCCATTGGTAGATGCTGAGTCACATGTTCATTGCGCAGCAATTCCCCGCGAAATAGTTCAGACAGTGAAGAAGAAGGGGAACGTTAGTGTGGTCAGTTTTATGCAGAGAAAGGTTACACAGAGAAATTTCCTGCTTGTAATATTGAAGTTGCCACGAGTGCTAGTGCATGACATAATGTAAGTAATGAACGTTCTAAAGTGCTATTGTGAACGATGATGTTAACCGCGAGGTAAATGTGCAGGCAGTAATTTAATTATAATCGCGGAGGTTCGGGAGAAATGCGTGATTAACAGACGGAGATTAAATGCATAAAGCCGCGGGTTTTCTTGCAGTGTATTAGCATCTCCTTTCTATTGTTGTCTGCTAGCGAAATTGTAGAGAGATATTGTATAGTTTGGAACTGTATAATTGTTAGTTTAACCGTCATTTCTTTGTAGACATGTGATAGCACTTGCCCTTGCATATAGCAGCCAATGCACTGTTTCATGGTTGTGTTTGAGCGACCATTAGAAGGTGCTCTTAGTAAAGTCACTGGCTGTCTGCCAAGTCAATTTTATGTTCTGGTGTACAATGTGCATCCAATTTATGTTGCATTGCCTTTGTATTTGATAATACCCTGATTGTAATAGGCCTTTGGTTACTTTCTGTGTATTACAGACTACATTGCATTCGGAGGTAAAAGAAAAGTAATTCCAAAATCCTGTCTCCTCATCATTTGTGTTTTGACTGACACACCGGAGTCTTACAACCACATTTAGTCAGAGATACAGTCCTAATCCTTCCAAACATTGGTCCATCGAGCCGGAGTGGTTGTATTGATTCCTGAAAAGATGGAACAGCACATGGAAACGGGTGCCCGGTCCAAGCGTCAGACACACCCACCTCCCAGATTCCAAGACTTCCACGTCGCCTATGTCGGTCATGGAGTGAGGGACCAGTCTAGGAGGCCAGCATCACCGGAGAGTGAATGTCCACTCTCACAAGAGGGTGATACCCAGTATTTCCCTCCTGACTTACAACAGATTGACCCAAGAAAGACCCATGGCGATGCTGCTCAGCATGAGGTACCACAGCTAGCCCCACCACGAGTTGGGAGAGATCCTGGTGAGTCTGCCACTGAGAATGCTTCATCACCCCAACTGGGGATGTATCCAGAGTATCACACACAAGACAGGATCAGGGCTGTTCAACAAGAGAATGCTAGACTGCTACAAGCCCAGCATGCTCTACAGGCTGACCTGATGGCACTTAGAGAAGTTCATACAGAGATAAGAGAAATGATTGACGTGGCCCGTGCATTGAAGGTTGATATCAGTACCGGCTATTACCCAGAAATGAGTCATAGCCCCTATGTGCCACAACAAGCATCCAGAGTACCTCCACCTTTCCCCTCAGCACAGGGCTATACGCAATCAAGAATAGCACCAAATGAGAGAGAGTATGTACCTGATACTCCACGTTATCCAAAGCCCGATGGGGGCTTTCATGTATACTCTCATAGTTTGGAGTTAGAGGACCAGGGAGCTCCATTAAGACCTTTTCCTCATCATTATGGGCCTCAGTCAGGGAACAATATTCCCCCTTATTCCTCCATTACCCCAGCCCAAGGATATGCTGCACCACAACCTGTGTGGCCAAAGCCGGCCCAACGAGCTGCTGCACCACAGTTCCAGCTTCCAGCTGCTCCCCAGTTTTCATCTCCAAGCAGTGTCAGGCAGCAATTACCATATCGTGTTCCTCAACCAGCATCTGTGAGACCAGATAGGCATGCTCCGCCATTACCCTCACCTTATCCTAATCATACACCAGCTACTGAAGTCACCTATAGAGGTCCTAAACCTACTATCCCGAAATTCATACGACCAGACCCCAGTGAGTTCGCCCGGCTCCGGATAGCCTTGGAAAACCTGCTACCGACGGATGCGACTGAACTGTTCAAATATCAAATATTAGTGGACCATTTGAAGTTGGATGAGGCCCGGCTTATAGCGGATGCTTATCTGAATTCCCCAACGCCATACACAGACACTATGGCTGCTCTTCATGAGAAATATGGTCAGCCCCACCAGCTGGCCTTGAGGAAAATAGCAAGTGTCCTGGATGCACCCGATGTGAGACGTGGGGACACTGCTGCATTTCAGAGGTATGCCCTGCAGGTTCAGTCACTGGTGGGCCTGTTAAAGACCTTGGGGCCAGAAGGAGATGTCGAGTTGCAGTGCGGATCACATGTCGCACGGTTGTTGACCAAACTCCATCAGAACACCGGGCAGACTTTCGCCGCTATACACTGCAACATTCTGGAGCCACACCATCCTTGCACGAGTTATCAGATTGGCTGCGCTATGAATCATGGTGCCAGAGTTTTGACCACCATGTCTCCGTCAAGGGCACGAAAGATAAACCGAGTAAGCAAGCTACTAATATACTGCTCGGAGCTGGTGCCTCTGCAGAAGACTCACAGGATGAACAGCAGCCTGTGAAGCAAGGAACTGGGAAAATCAAAGCAAAGGCCTACTGTCCCTACTGTAATAATTCTGAACATTTCCTTAGCCAGTGCAACGCCATAGCAAAGCTATCCACAGACCAGTTGAAGAAGTGGATTCAAGACAACAAGCGCTGCTGGCGTTGCGCCAGATCCCATCAAGCTGCTCAGTGCAATCTTAAGAAACCATGCGGTCTCTGTCAGGGAAGGCATCTTCAGGCCCTCCATGAGGTAAATGCCAGACCTGTAAAAGCAGCCGCAAACCCCAGAAGTAAAGAAGAGCATTGCACTACTAGCCCTGCTTCCAGCACACTTTACCTGGACAGACCGGCCACTGGGAGTCGAGTCATGTTGAAAGTGGTGCCTGTTCTGGTGCATTATGGAAGCCAGACTTTGGATACTTATGCAGTTCTTGATGATGGGTCAGAAAGGACCATGCTTCTACCAGCTGCAGCAAAGTCACTGGGTATCCAAGGGACCCCAGAAACCCTCCCCCTGCGCACAGTCCGGCAGGATATTCAATTACTGCATGGTTTCTCTGTGTCTTTCAGAGTTTCTCCACCAGCCAAACCTCAGCTGAGCTTTTCAATAGCTAATGCCTTCACAGCTGAGCGCCTCAGTTTAGCGCAACATTCTTACCCTTTAGAGCATCTATGGAAGAAATATAGGCACTTAACTGGTCTCCCTATCCAACCTCTGAACGATGCTCAGCCACTACTCCTTATCGGATCTGACCAGCCTCATCTGATCACCCCTGTTGAGCCAGTCAGACTTGGTCCACCAGGTGGGCCTGCCGCCATTCACACCAGACTGGGATGGGCTCTTCAGGGGCCTGTCAAGTTCATGGGGCGGCCAGTTCCGGCACAGCAATGTCTGTTTACTTCAGCTATGACCCAACAAGCTGATGAGTTGTTCAAACATGTTCAGAGACTTTGGCAGTTGGACATTGTGCCACATAGAAAGGAGAAAGAGGTGACCAGGTCCAAACAAGATCAAGAGGCGCTTAAACTGCTGGCCGCACAGACTGTTCGCACTGAGGTTGAAGGTGTCCTTCGATATGCAACGCCTTTACTGCGTCACAGCAACATGCCGCATCTGAATGTCTCTAAGGAGTCAGTAATGCCTAACCTGCGCAGTACGGAGAGGCGTCTAATGAAGGATCCCCTGCGAGCTGAAGCCTATAAGATGGAGATGGAGAAGCTAATAAAGGCAGGAGTTGTGCAAGAAGTTCAAGGGGAGATAAACCCAGATGGTGAATGCTGGTATATTCCCCATCATCTGGTCAGCCATAACAACAAGTACCGCATCGTCTTTAATTGTTCACACCAGACCCAAGGCCAGAGTTTAAACCAGTACCTCCTGCCAGGTCCTACACTGGGAGCCTCACTCCTAGGAGTACTGTTAAGATTTCGGGAACATCCAGTAGCGGTGAGTGGAGACATCAAAGGGATGTTTCACCAGGTGCGCCTGCTGCCAAGTGACCGTCCCCTATTGCGTTTCGTGTGGCGGGACCTGAAGGTGGATCAATTCCCCAGAGTGTATGAATGGCTGGTGTTACCCTTTGGGACTACCTGTAGTCCGTGTTGCGCGACTTATGCTCTGCAGTGCCATGTTGTCAACCATACCCAAGAAGGTGATCGGGTGAGATTCTCAGTTGAACAGTGTTTTTATGTCGACAACTGCCTGCAGAGTGTGCGAACACCAGAAGAAGCCAAAGCTCTTGTGGATGACCTGCGGAAGCTTCTGGCCTCTGCAGGCTTCGATATTCGCCAGTGGGCCTGTAACATCCCTGCTGTCGTAAATCACCTACCTCAGGAGG
Organism: Alosa pseudoharengus; assembly: GCF_046254945.1. Taxonomy (NCBI): domain Eukaryota; kingdom Metazoa; phylum Chordata; class Actinopteri; order Clupeiformes; family Clupeidae; genus Alosa; species Alosa pseudoharengus. The sequence goes on from NW_027468774.1 coordinate 8,734,080, forward strand.
CTCGATCTGACAGTCTAGAGCTTTGGCTAGCACAAGATAAAACAGATCCTCTTGAATCCACCCTAGGACTCAGTTGGGACTGGCGAGCTGACACCCTGGGTTATAAGCATCGACCCGTGATCTATGAGGTCCCTACCTTGAGGAACATCTATAAGGTTGTGGCAACCCAGTATGACCCGTTGGGCTTCCTGTTACCTTACACCACCCGAGCAAAGATCATTATCAAACACCTGTGGGACCGTCAGCGAGGCTGGGATGACTCAAATTTGCCTCAGGATCTTCTGCAGGCATGGCGCACATGGGAGGAAGAGCTACAGCTTCTATCTTGTGTTAACTTCCCCAGAGCTTATGTCCCAGCCACTGCAGACAAGAGTGAGATCAGCCGGGAGATCCACATATTCTCGGATGCATCTGAACAAGCATATGGAGCAGTGGCTTACCTAAGGTGCGTTGATCCTCATAGTCAAGCTTACCTGTCCTTCATAGTAGCGCGGTCTCGGGTGTCCCCTAAACGGCTCCATTCCATCCCCCGATTGGAACTGTGTGGTGCTTTAGTTGCTGCTCAGCTTGCCAAGATGTTGGAGAAGGAACTCACTGTGACCATCAGCCAAACCATCCTATGGACGGATTCAACCACAGTCCTTACATGGTTGAGATCTGATTCCTGTCGGTACAAGGTTTTCGTGGGGACAAGAGTGTCCGAAATCCAGGAACTAACAGAGCAGTGTTCATGGCGCTTTGTGGACTCAGACAACAATCCTGCTGATGACCTCACACGCGGCAAGACTCTGAAATCCCTCACTGAACCAAGTAGATGGTCACAGGGTCCCTCTTTCCTTCTCCAAGATTCAGATGCTTGGCCTGTGAGTCCCTTCCTGGAACCCCCCTCAGACACCACAGAGCTGCGTAAATCAGTCTTTTGTGGATCTGCCACAACTTCTTCAGTAGTTCCCAATCTGGATAGTCAGACCTATAACACCTGGCAAGATCTCCTTGATACCAAGGCACAGGAGATACAGGCACTCATAGACTCTAGCATTCCACCAAGTGCCGAGAGCTACAGCCAATCAGAGACCCTTATACTAAAGCTTGCGCAGCAGGATTCATTTCCAGAGGACTATCAGAACCTGATGGCTGGAAAACCAGTGTCCTCTAAGAGTCGCCTGCTCACACTGTCTCCTGAAATGGATAAGACTGCTGAGCTGATCCGAGTAGGTGGTAGGCTGAGACGAGCTGAAATCCTGGACAACGCAATGGTACATCCTGTGGTCTTGGATGCCTCACACCCCACCACACGACTGCTCATTAGTGACTATGACAGTCGGTTGCACCACCCAGGACCAGAACGCGTCTTTGCTGAGATGCGCCGATCATTTTGGATTCTCCATGGACGGGAAGCTATACGCAAGCATCAGTACAACTGCCCCGAGTGCCAGCGTTGGAGAGCAAAGCCCACTAATCCCAAAATGGCTGACCTGCCATCTGCTCGCCTTCGTCTCTATAAGCCAGCATTCTATTCAACAGGAGTAGATTGTTTTGGCCCATTCTTAATTAAGATAGGTAGACGCACTGAGAAACGCTGGGGCATCATCTTTAAGTGTATGACTATGCGAGCTGTTCACCTGGATCTACTTAGTCACATAGATGCCGATTCCTTTCTCATGGCTCTGAGACGTTTCATAGCTCGCCGTGGCACGCCAGCTGAATTGTGGTCTGACCAAGGCACCAATTTCAAAGGTGGGGAACGGGAGCTGCGAGAGACCTTTGAAGGAATGGCCCCTGAGTTACAGAAACAGCTTGCCCGTCAGAAAATAGCGTTCAGGTTCAATCCCCCAGCTGCCCCACATTTTGGTGGCGTGTGGGAAAGGGAGGTTCGCTCCGTCAAGTCTGCACTTCACGCCATTTTGGGGAATCAATCAGTACCAGAGGAAGTCCTACTAACGGTCCTGCTGGAAGTAGAGCTTATTCTCAATTCAAAACCATTAGGGTATGTCTCCGCTGACGTTGCTGATGCCGACCCTGTAACACCCAACAGCCTACTCATGGGGCGGCCAGACGGATCTCTACCACAGGTAGTTTATCCTGAGACCGAACTACTGAGTCGGAGGCGATGGAGACATGCCCAAGTGCTAGCTGATCAGTTTTGGGCACGTTATATCCGAGACTACCTCCCGAGTTTGCAGACAAGGCAGAAGTGGACTCTATCCCCACCAAACCTAAAGGACCAGGCTGTTGTGATGATAATGGATCCTCATCTACCTCGGGCCCTGTGGCCTATTGGACATGTCAAGGCAATTCATCGCAGTGATGATGGTCGTGTCAGATCGGCGGATGTGGACATTAAGGGACAAGTCTACACTCGACCCGTTTCTCGATTAGTGATCCTACCTGCCCTTCCATCGGGAGACAATGACAACGTACCCAGCTCAACCCATCCCAGCTGATGCAAGTCGCCTTTTATTGGGACAAATGTGCTCTGCACATTCAGGGGCGGCTGTAGAAAAGGCTCCTTGGACTGATACAGTTAATATTTGCAGTATAACTTTGGTCCCTAATTTATATTAATATGTTCATTTATTATGTGTAAATCGTGTGACTATGTCTTTAATACGTAGCCATGACCCATTGGTAGATGCTGAGTCACATGTTCATTGCGCAGCAATTCCCCGCGAAATAGTTCAGACAGTGAAGAAGAAGGGGAACGTTAGTGTGGTCAGTTTTATGCAGAGAAAGGTTACACAGAGAAATTTCCTGCTTGTAATATTGAAGTTGCCACGAGTGCTAGTGCATGACATAATGTAAGTAATGAACGTTCTAAAGTGCTATTGTGAACGATGATGTTAACCGCGAGGTAAATGTACAGGCAGTAATTTAATTATAATCGCGGAGGTTCGGGAGAAATGCGTGATTAACAGACGGAGATTAAATGCATAAAGCCGCGGGTTTTCTTGCAGTGTATTAGCATCTCCTTTCTATTGTTGTCTGCTAGCGAAATTGTAGAGAGATATTGTATAGTTTGGAACTGTATAATTGTTAGTTTAACCGTCATTTCTTTGTAGACATGTGATAGCACTTGCCCTTGCATATAGCAGCCAATGCACTGTTTCATGGTTGTGTTTGAGCGACCATTAGAAGGTGCTCTTAGTAAAGTCACTGGCTGTCTGCCAAGTCAATTTTATGTTCTGGTGTACAATGTGCATCCAATTTATGTTGCATTGCCTTTGTATTTGATAATACCCTGATTGTAATAGGCCTTTGGTTACTTTCTGTGTATTACAGACTACATTGCATTCGGAGGTAAAAGAAAAGTAATTCCAAAATCCTGTCTCCTCATCATTTGTGTTTTGACTGACACACCGGAGTCTTACAACCACATTTAGTCAGAGATACAGTCCTAATCCTTCCAAACAATGGGGTTTATCATTACGGATATCTACAATTCAGTTGCAGATATCCACTATGTGAATTACGGATATCTGCAATTGAATTGTAGATATCTGTAATTCCAGTTAGAGATATCTACAATTTGATTCTGACTAGTCATAACTCCAGTTGAAGATATCTTTAATTCACTTCAATTCAAGATATCTACATGTTCCTTTTCAGATATCTTGAATTAAGTTTTGACTAGGCGAAATGACATTGTAGATATCTGTAAATGGAATTTTGACTAGTCAAAATGACGTTGTAGATATCTCAAACTGGAGTTAGGGATAGTCATAATTTGATTGTAGATATCTATTATCAAGTTATAGATATCTTGAATGAGTTTTGATTAGAGATATCTGAAATTGGAGATATCTATAACTTTCATTCTGCCTAGTCAAAATGTAATTATAGATATCTTGAATTAGAGTTTTGACTAGGCGAAATGACGTTAGAGATATCTGTATTGCTATGCAAATTAGGCCGCATCCCACTTTAGGCGGGAGAAGAGCGTGTTGTTGTTCAAATCATCATAGCACCTGTTAACTGTTAACTTTGTAATTAGCACCATGTCAGAGCAGCCAGAGGGCGAAGGAGTTTTTAATCGTCTTTTTAATGCTGCAGCCTATGCAAGACAGGAGCTGGCAGCAAGAATTGATGATTCAATGTTGCTTTGATTTTTTCGATTACAGCCAACACCATTATGAATGGAATTTCCTGTAGCTGGTGCTGGTGAATTTAGCAGGCTAGCCTAGGCCTACTAATTAATGTAGGCTACGACATTACAGCCTGCTTATTCTTCTTCCATTCATAGAAATAAGGAAATAAGCCCACTTTTTCTTCGATTATGTTGGGGAGGGGAAATTAGCTGACAATGTCTAAGTAGATGGGCTAGCCTAGAAATCTAGACGGGCTCTGCTACGGAACTAAAGAGCAACGTCTTGCACAATAATTTGCACTAGTCATAATGACGTTTGAGATATCTTCACCTTTCATTCTGCCTAGTCAAAACTGAATTAAAGATATCTGCAATTGCCATTTAAGATGTGTGACGAGTTGAATGTTGTTTTCAATGACGTGAGGACAGATATCTGTAATTCAGTTTTGCCTAGTCAAAACTAAATTACAGATATCTCTATCTGACGTTTCGACTAGTCACAATTACGTTACAGATATCTTGAATGACAATTCCAACTATCCAAAATGTAATTGCGACTAGTCAGAAAGACGTTGTTGATATCTACAATGTTAATTCCAGATAGTCAAACTTAGCGGGTAAATGATAAAATCGCTTGCCATAGTTAGAGATATCTACAATTTGATTCTGACTAGTCAAAACTCCAGTTGAAGATATCTTTAATTTACCTCAATTCAAGATATCTACATGTTTCTTTTCAGATATCTTGAATTAAGTTTTGACTAGGCGAAATTGTCATATACTGGGTTCACAGGAATGTTGACACTGTATTAATTGATGCATTCCGGGATATTATTGATGGGACACACCGATGTGGAATGTTCAGTTATGAGTTGAGAAGTAAAACGACATGCTTCGAAACGGTCTACGGCTGATTTAATTCGGTAACATATTATTAGGTTAAATCCTGACAAGTGTTTAGCATGAAAGTGTAAACATAACTGAAATTACATTGTAGATATCTGTAAATGGAATTTTGACTAGTCAAAATGATGTTGTAGATATCTCAAACTGTTATAGGGATAGTCATAATTTGAATGTAGATATCTATTATCAAGTTATAGATATCTTGAATGAGTTTTGATAATAGATATCTGAAATTGGAGATATGTATAACTTTCATTCTGCCTAGTCAAAATGTAATTATAGATATCTTGAATTAGAGTTTTGACTAGGCGAAATGACGTTAGAGATATCTGTATTGCAATGCAAACTAGAAATGCAATTCCAAGGAATTACCAGTGCAGGAAAATGCTAAAGTTGTGATGTAAAATATCATGTATAGTTAAAACAGATAATACAGAGATGGTTACTACGGTGATGCTAGGATAGACATGGTGGTTGCATAGCTTAATAAAAGTTGATAGTTTAAAAGTAGACTGTTTAAAAGCTGAATGTAGATAGTTTAAAAGTTGTTGATAGACAGTAGATAGTTTAAAAGTTGTTGATAGACAGCTAGTTTAATAGATAGTTTAAAAGTAGACTGTTTAAAAGTTGAAGGTAAATAGTTTAAAAGTTGTTGACAGACTGGAAGTTTAATGAATGTTTATATTCAAATAGTTTAATGGCTGTGTATAGGTAGATATTTGACGATAACTGAAAGTTGGAATGGCTCTAATGTTTGCTAGCAGTTATGCTAAGATTTTTAACTATGCTAACCATGCTACTTAGCTAATGTTTTATAGCAGTGCTAGCAATGCTAACATGCTAACCATGTTACTTAGCTAACGTTTTCTAGCAGTTTTGTAAATATGTTAACTATGTTAACTATGCTAACCATGCTACTTAGCTAACTTAACTAACGTTTTCTAGCAGTTTTGTTAAACATGCTAACTATGTTAGCAATGTTAACATGCTAACTATATTAACCATGTGACTTAGCTAACCTAGCTAATCATTTTAGTAGTTATGCTAACTAACATGCTAACTATGCTAACCATGTGACTTAGCTAACCTAGCTAATCATTTTTAGTTGTTATGCTAACTATGCTAACTAGCATATTAACCATGCTAACTATGCTAACCATGTGACTTAGCTAAACTAGCTAATCATTTTTATCAGTTTTGCTAAAAATGCTAACATGCTAACTATGTTAACCATGCTAACTAGCTACAGTGGTTGGAGTCATAGTTGATGACAAGTGTTGACATAGTTGATGACAAGTTAAAAGTTGTTGATAGACAGCTAGTTTAATATATGTAGACTGTTTAAAAGTTGAATGTAGATAGATTAAAAGTTGTTGATAGACAGCTAGTTTAATAGATAGATAGTTTAAAAGTAGACCGTTTAAAAGTTGAATGTAAAAAGTTCAGTAGTTTAATGGGTTACATTGTTTAACAGTGGATTATTGTAGTGAGGACTTTTATTTTGAAACAGTTTTGGGCAGAGGAAACAGTTGAATAGGATGTGTAGTCTTAATTGACCCAGATTGTATGCTTAAAGCCTGAGGCTGCAGGTGGCCTGAACACCTGCCATAGGATTCTAATTGCTTAATGGCCGTATTGTGATGTCATAATCGGCAATGTTAAGTCTATGGGGATTTTTAAAAAGTTTTTCTTTAATAGTTTAAAAAGTATATAAGTTTCAAAGTTGAAAAGACATAGCAACCCGATCTGTTTGAAGACCTACGTTACAAAGTTTGAATGAAGTTTCTAAGTTAAACTGTTCAAGAGAAATTGCGTATGGAAAAAGTGGTAAGCGGAATAATAATAAGAAGCCTAGAAAGAACAGTACAGTGCATTTTCATGCACTGTAATTAGGCCCGCATCCCACTTGAAGGCGGAGAAGAGCGTGTTGTTGTTCAAATCATCAAATCACATAGCACCTGTTAACTGTTAACTTTGTAATTAGCACTAATTAGCACCATGTCAGAGCAGCCAGAGGGCAAAGGAGTTTGTAATCGTCTTTTTAATGCTGCAGCCTATGCAAGACAGGAGCTGGCAGCAAAAATTGATGATTCAATGTTGCTTTCATTTTTTCGATTACAGCCAACACTATTATAAATGGAGTTTCCTGTAGATGGTGCTGGTGCATTTAGTAGCCTAGGCCTACTAATTTATGTAGGCTACGAAACAGAGATCAAGCCAGTTGATAACGTGAGAGTCTAATAAACCACACGGTGTCCCTGAGTTTTAGTTATTTTAGATGTCAACAAGACATTACAGCCATGACTGCTTATTCTTCTTCCATTCATAGAAATAAGGAAATAAGCCCACTTTTTCTTCGATTATGTTGGGGAGGGGAAATTAGCTGACAGAATGTCTAATAAGTAGATGGGCTCTGCTACGGAACTAAAGAGCAACGTCTTGCACAATAATTTGCACTAGTCATAATGACGTTTGAGATATCTTCACCTTTCATTCTGCCTAGTCAAAACTAAATTAAAGATATCTGCAATTGCCATTTAAGATGTGTGACGAGTTGAAATGTTGTTTTCAACAACAAACCCATTTTTATGCCCTGGCGTTTAACACAGTCTGATTGTCTTATGTATTTATTTGTTTGTTTGCCTGTAAATATTGTGATCCTCACTTGTTGTCTTTTTTTTTTTTGTTGTCTACCAAGTCGTACTTTTTGCCTGTCCAGCACTTTGGTCAGCTGCTGTTGTTTTTAAAGTGCTTTATAAATAAACGTGACTTGACTTCAATGACGTGATGACAGATATCTGTAATTCAGTTTTGCCTAGTCAAAACTAAATTACAGATATCTCTATCTGACGTTTCGACTAGTCACAATTACGTTACAGATATCTTGAATGACAATTCCAACTATCCAAAATGTAATTGCGACTAGTCAGAAAGACTTTGTTGATATCTACAATGTTAATTCCAGATAGTCAAACTTAGCGGGTAAATGTTAAAATCGCTTGCCATAGGCTACCCACCAGCCCAGCACTAAACTCCGACCGTGGTAAACAGAATCGGATATTTCAGGCAGTAAAAGCTCCGGTAGCCTAAGAACCAAACTAAATTTTGTTCAAATCTACACACCAATGGCTACTGAAAAATGTAAGGTTAATTTAGCAAATGTTATTTTGAAGTATTAAAAAACATCGTTGTTATAGAATTTTCTAACGAAATGGTTGGTTATTAGCACGTTTACGATATAAAAGTAGTGGATCCACTACTTGTATGTCAAGGCATATTTAAGCTAGTTTGAATGTAGTTTAAGTTTGAATGTAGGCTACCTTGCCATCTGAGCAGGGAGGTGTTCCTGGGCAGACTGCAGTGATCTGTGACTCCGATTGGGCTGCACAGGATATTGACAAAGCATATTGTTAATCAGTTTGATTAAATACACTTCTTTTAAAGAGATTGCATTTGAACTTGCATTTTTTATTGCATAATTATTCACTCACCCATAGGCTGACCTCCCAACACTCGGAACAGTGTTTCTATGAATTACCTCTATGGTTGCCCGAAGACCATCCCTCTCTTTTTTTAAAAACAAAACAAAACTCAAATAGTTGTCCTTTCTTAAACAAACTGATGGTGTGCGTGTAAGATAAGAACTTGAATTTACCTTTGTTTGAGGTCTTCATTTTCAGAGGATATTTTTTTGTTTTTGGTCTTTAATTTGCTGGTATGCTTTTTTGATGTTATCAAACATCCTTTGGGAAACAACCTCATCATCTGATACATCAGAATGCTAAATGCGAAGTAAAAATAAAGTATAACATGTCATTTATGTCAGCACAAAGGGTCATCAGAATCTGTTTTTCTGTAAAACCATACACATTTTCTTGTAAAAAACTTGACACGCAGTCATCATGTGCAAAGCACTTTACCTCGTCATCGGAGACACCCAAAATGTCCTATAAACACAAAAACCATAGTAAGTTCAAATGTAGTTTATAATAGTTGGATCCATTTAAAGCCATAATAAAGATATATGGCAACCCTTTGGTTTCAAGCCCGAACCCCTAACCAGTTGACATTTTTCTCTGTTAAAAGGCAACTATTCTAAAATCTAAAACTGCGGTGGCAGGGTTGACTGCAACGATGGCGGCGGTGCCAGGAGCGACTGCAGCAATGGCAGGCATGGAGAAGGGTTGGTTCTTCGACGACGGAGGCACTTCAGAGCAATTATTCTTGGGGTGGAGGCAGGGCTGACTGCAGCAGAGGCGGTGACAGCGGGGATGGAGAAAAGTGGCTTCTTTGGTGCTTTTGAGGACTTCTTCAGATGACGCTGCTCCTGTTCCCTCTCCAAAGCCGCCTTGACTGGGGTGTCCGTAAGGATCGCAGTTGTCCTGGAACGGTAAATTGGACATGGGAAATAATTACCGTATTTTCCGGACTATAAGTCGCACCAGTCAAAAAATGTGTCATAAAGAGGAAAAAAACATATATATAAATATATATGTTGCACCTGAGTCGCAGGACCGGCCAAACTATGAAAAAAAGTGTGACTTATAGGTATAGGTAGATACGGTATCTTGATTTATATAGGCCTACGTTTTTGCATCATGTTTTAATGTAATGATAGTTAAACAACTTGGAATTCACTGCACATGACTGGAAAGGAAGACAAGTCAAACGCTAAACTTCACTTGCCTCCTTAATCTCAGTTTCCTTCCTAGGACCAGCCTTAGGAAAGGGACAGACTGCCTCCGGGCTGAATTCTTGGGCAGCTTCAAGGATGTCAATGTCTGCAAATGGAAGTATGACCTTTTTTAAAGAACTGGTTAATCTTAAATGTAACATGCATACATACATACATTCATTCATTCATTTAATGTACCTGGAGTCGCAGAGGGTTCCGGCACCTGGTCTGCACTGTATGATGGGGTAGGAGGTGGGGGGGGGGACCGTCTGTCACGAATGACGGAGCAAAGGCTTCCTTTTCAAAGATCTTGGGATTCAGGGTCCAGATCCCGGTGCAGTAGAACCCAGCCGCCAGGGGGTAGTGTTGCTGCCACCAGGGAGGGGACGTCATAGATGAGCATTGCTGACCTGGATGGTTTTTCATCCACAGGTCTGCAGCTGAATTCACTTAGTGTTTGAGTGGACCAAACACACTTCGGTCCAGGAGCTGGGGGGCGGTGGGAACAGTGAGGCGGGAAGGACAGCATCACGATCCCGTGTGCCCTGCAGAAATCTATTGCTGCTACTGAAATGTGTGAGTGGTGGTTATCCAACAATGGCCTTTTTTAAAACCCTAACCATAACCCTAACCCCGAGCGGGGAACATAGGACCCGGGGAACATAGGACCTGGGGAACATAGGGATGACCCCCTTTGGATACACGGGTGTGATTAACAAAATGCTAGAGGAAAAGCAAAAATTCTCCCTCTTGCATCCACCCAGATCCATTGGCAGACACAACGGAGCCAGCCGGACCATCCCTGAAAAAAATTTCCTTGTACTTTTTCCTCGGGAAGATAACGAACGGGGAGACATGGTTGCCCTGTGCGTTACCTGCGAAGGCAATAGTGACCAATGTCCCAGTAGATTGGTTGCAAAATTGAAAAATGTGCTTATTTAGGAAGCCCGAGGCAGTTTTGAGACAAAGTTGGCAACCAGTCTTATTTGGAAATTTGGGCGTGCTGAATTCAAATCTGCAATATGACAAGCTCTATCTGACCTCTGGTGACCTCTAGAGGTCATTGAACTTTGGGGATGTAAGCATCCCAGCTGCACCCAGTTTCTCAGCTTCATAAGCAATGAAATGTACTAAAATTATGAATTAAGTTAACAAATGGCCTTGTTTGGTTATTTAATATTGGGGTGCTGAATTCACTTTTTCATTTGCAAAACCACATTTCATTTCATTTGCAAAACCACATGACCTGATAACCTCGAGGTCATTCAACTTTGCCTATAGGCCTATATGCATTTAACTTTAAATTATTTTATGTACTCTCCCTTACAAAGTGAGAAAGAGAAAAGAGCACATTAAGTTTGTCTGTGATCAACAACACAGGGTTTGAAACCTCCATAAGTAGCATGTGACTCTAGGGCATGTTGAAGTAATGTGATGTTTTTACTGGTACACTGGGTAAAAAGTAGCCTGGAAAATCCAGACCCTGGTAATCTAGAAAGGTTAAGGGTCTGGTCACGAGCAATGCAATGGCCCAACTCGAGGGGCGGCACCAAGCATGCATTTGAAAATCTCACTGCACGCAATTGGATAACACTAGACCAATGCTTACTCTGAATGATTCCGGACTTCGACACAATTGGATAACACTACAACCAATGTTTACTGACCTCCAAAGTTGCAGCGCTGTAGTCATCAGTTTAGCTCTCCTCTGGCCCGCATATATCAGATACACCGATTTGATTGGTTCCACAGGATGCAAGGGGTAAAAGTAACGTGCATCAATTGCTCATTGCCAGAGTGTCTCACAGAGACTCGAGAACTCTGGATTTCCAGGGTAGGAAACAGCCAACATAATGTGAAAACAAGACTGCTTATGACCATGTAAAATGGCTGATGGCAACCAAGTCAAAGTCATGCCACGGCACAAGCCATAAACTGCTAAATGAATAAATGCAAATGTCAACTTTATAACTCATTTGTAAATGTGTTGCAAGGCATAAAACGTCCTCACTTTAGATGAGGCGTATTTACTATGAACAAACCATTTATAACTGAACAAATGCTTTACTGATGATAAATTATGTATGAACAATAAATAACTAATGATGAGCAACCCATTAACTAATGAGTAACAAAGCCTTAACTAGAAATGTAATGCCAGAGGAATTACAATAGTAGATGGAAAGCTGCTGGGTTAATGTTGGTGGGGAGATTCCTGGAAAAAGAAAAAAAACATTGAATCACTTAATCTTTGAGTTCATACAAACCCTCGTACCAAAAAACCTTGTCTGTCAGGCATTCTTGAGATATCACACTCAACGTGAGTTTGACCTTGACATTTCACTTCATCATTGAGTCCATACAAATGTTCACACCAAATTTGAAGCATGTGCGTCAAGCCGTTCAAAAGTTGTGACACAAGCACGAAAGCTGGCCTTTGGAAAATGTAGTTCAGAGAAAGCCTAATTGTATGCAATGCAAGACTACCTGCAAAACAGGGCTTTCAGTTGGTGTTGATGACTGCTCATTCTGCACCCAGCTAACAATTAGTCATTGAATCTATGTTAAAATCAACATTGTCAACGTTAAATCATTGAATCAACGTCGCACTGCAACATTTATTCTATATCACTTTTGCACCCTTCATTAATATTGAAGCAACGTTGAAATTCTAACTACAGATCAACGGGATTTCAATGGTATTTCCACTAAAATGAATATTGAAACAATGTTGAAATTACAACCAAACTAAAGATTAACATGATTTCAATGGTATTTCAATTGATATTAAACCTCAGTAAACCACTATTAGACTAATCTGGCAAAATATTGGGAAATTCATATCCTGCTTTTTCTACAGCCAGGATAAATTTGGCTAGGCCTAGGAATTGCAGTCAGCCTGATCCTCCAGTAGCAGAGTGAAGGGGCACCTAACAGAAATAGAAGGGGGGGGGGGGGCAGCTGTTAGATAAATATGTTCAACTGAACAACTAACTATAACAGCTAAGCCTACAATCAAGTCATTTTACGCCACAACCTACCACTCGTACAAACATAGTTCAAAACGAAGGCTAAGTTTCAGCCAGTGATTGTTTGCCATTTCCCTCGTCAGGCCAGCTATCGCTACGAAAGGCGGCTGGCTGGCAATTTGAGTGTGAAGTGCTTAGCTACCGCCTCCACTGCACACAACTGCGAACCTAGAAACATTCCCGAGGTCATTTCATTCTTGAAAAGGTAAAAAGAAAAGGTTATAAGAAGAAGAAGCCAGGAGATTTCAAGATGGATTCCATCCACTATAATAAATGATGAATTGTGTGTAGTTATTATAAAGTGTTACCGCACCTTTAATTTGATAACCACTCGGTGAGTTGCAGTTTTAAAAATGAACGTTAAGGCTTGTTTTAAGGACATGTCTGTCAAGTCAGTTTTATTTTTAAAGCGCATTTAACATGCACAGAGTGCAGCCCAAAGCGCTCCACAAACAACACACATAAGAAAAAGACAAAAGATGCCGGATGGAGCGGCAGAGTCGCCAGCGTGCCCATGACATCAAGACAAGACAAATACATTTAAAAAATAACAAACACAAAAGATGCCGGACGGAGCGGCGTAGTCGCCAGCGTACACGTGACACCAAGACATACAAGACAGACAAAAAACAAATTAACAAATAAAAAGTAAAAAGAAAATCAATATCAAAATCCAATCCAATTTCCAAACCAGCTGAAAATGTCCAAGGGCAATGTTTGTGCATGCCCATAGCCAGCCACTCTGAAACAGCCAAAGGCGATTGGCTTTATTTATTTTCTATGTCTAGGTAAGTGACATTTTTGGCAAAATTGAGATACATCAAATTAAAACTCTTGATCAGCTCTTTCTGCTGTCAAAAGGAGAAAAACAAATTAAAAGCAATTTTAGAGTTATAGTGAAAAAGCTTAACACTGAACCAGTTGGTGTTGTTTTGGCCCTCCTGTAAAATTGGTGAAATGTCACTTATGCCCCTCTGGTTCCAAGACCTTACATGCATAAAAATGAATGAATATCAGGACTTTACCCTTGACCACATATACAGAGTTTGGCTATCTAGTTTGATCAATTGCAGCTTCGAGCACTGGGTTAATGGACCATCGGCGTTGATAAAACACCCGCACCGTCTGTTTAGGTATCATTATCTCATAACTAATCTCATGAATAGATATTAGTAAATATGAGATCCTATCTGTCAATTCCCATTGGCAGCATCAGCCACTTCCTTGGTCTAACGCGCACATTTCTCAACCGTTTCCTCCCCCTGCTGCCTGTACAGTATGTGATGGGTGTTTGGAAGGTAATGGGCATAACATTGCCTTTCAAATGTGCTTACAATAACATTTCTTCAAAGTCCAGAGGGTGTCAGAGGCGAGGGGCATCCTATCAATAATTCCACAGCTGGAGTCAACGTGGGGCGCCTTCATAATAATAATTCACCTTACAAGGCTTTTTCACAGGGGCTCCAGAAACACACACACACAATCTCACTCACTCGCACACACATAAATACACTGCCTGCCCTAGCATTCTCCCAACAAAAGGAGCTTTTTTATGTTGTTTTTTCTCCTTCACCCCAGCGTTTTCATTGTGCTATCTTGCCTGGCAGTGGAAAGCAGACATGTTGGACTGGAGCTGTTCTCACTTGTTTGTATTCCGCCTGCTGCTGACTGAGGTTACCAAGGGAACCATAAAACTGTGAAGGACCCAGGCAGGGCAGCTCTGGACAGCCGCCCTGGAACGTGTCGGAGATTGTGTACGTTTAAGGGCAGAGCTGGCTGGTGTGAAGGGGGTTAGGGGTGTGTGTGTGTGTGTGTGTGTGTGAGGGGGTTCTGAAGGGGGTTAGTGCTGTGTGTGTGTGCGGGGGGGGGGGGGGGGGGGGGTTGCCGTGCACACCTTTTAGATGCCTCACAGCACCATCACAAAAACTCGTCACAAAAGAGCCACAGCCACCTCAGCTCTGCCCTGCTCACCTGCCCTGCTCACCTCACCTCTGTCCTGCTCACCTCACCTCTGCCCTGCTCACCTCAGCTCTGCCCTGCCCTGCTCACCTCAGCCCTGCCCTGCTCACCTCAGCTCTGCCCTGCACTGCTCACCTCAGCCCTGCCCTGCTCACCTCTGCCCTGCCCTGCTCACCTCAGCTCTGCCCTGCTCACCTCAGCTCTGCTCACCTCAGCTCTGCCCTGCTCACCTCAGCTCTGGCCTGCCCTGCTCACCTCTGCTCACCTCAGCTCTGCCCTGCTCACCTCAGCTCTGCTCACCTCAGCTCTGCCCTGCTCACCTCAGCTCTGCTCACCTCAGCTCTGCCCTGCCCTGCCCTGCCCTGCTCACCTCAGCCCTGCCCTGCTCACCTCAGCTCTGCCCTGCTCACCACAGGCTCGGTTCTGCTCGCCCAGCCCTCCTCTGGGCCAAAGCGTCCTGGGCTTCCTGCCCCTGGTCTGGGCGAGATGGACCCCAGACATAACATCTGTCCCCGCACACGCCCGGAGTGATGCCTGCTTTCACCCAAATCCATCTCCCCTCAGAGCGACTCTGTTGTTTAGAGCAGTGATTCTTAAACTAGGGGTCGCAACCCCAAATGGGGTCGCCAAAAACTTCCATGTGGTCGCCAATTATTTTCTGTATTCAGTCTGAAATTATTATTATGCCAGGTGAAACAAAGGAAAATAATATTGGGGAAATCTGCCTTTTTCTTATTTACATGCAGTTAAGAGAAGAGAGAGAAATGTTTTTTTGTCTTTCAACGAGATCTGGTTCAGCTTATGGGCTACTGGTCCGCTGATAGACAATGTAACTATCTGCTCCCACATGGGAAATTCAACTTGTTCCCGCTATTTTAAGTAAAACAAAACAAAAGACATAGGTAGCCTACTAGTCAAAATGGACAGGTGGCTGCTTAAAAATCGAACAAAAGCTCGGGAGTGCCATCTACTAGTGCATCTACTCCTCTGCGATCCTCAGATGGGACAAGTCTACAGGCCGGTGAGAATAAAAAGGAACAAACGAGGCGTCGGCTTTATCGAAATATAGATTCACTTGTCAAGTTAAAGATAACCTCGACCATCCACAATGTGTGATTTTCAGCGAAGTTCTGGTGAATGAGCGCTTAAAACCTGTCAAAATGAAACGACATCTCAAAATACAGATGTCGGCTCAGCACCGTGGAGGGAAACCTCTGTGTCGCCGTATTTAGCATTCCTCCTAGAATTAACTTGCTATGTTCACGGAAGCAGGCCCACCCTTCCCATTGAAATTATTAAAGATAGTAAACCAGAAAAGGGAAAAAAAAAAAAAAAAATACTGTTATTGTTATCGCCATAAATATAATTAATATAACGTTGTAGGCCTAATGTGTGTGTGTGTGTGTGCGCGCGCGCCATGCACATATGATATGTGATATCATATGATATGGCGGCAGCTAGGGCTGGGCGATATGGCTGAAAACTGTATCACAATATAAGTATTTCATATCAGTCAATATCGATAATTATTGATTTTTAAAAAAAATCTATTTCAGATAAGGACCAGAAGAGGGAAAAAGTTAAATTTAAACACTTTTATTTTAAACTTAACCTTCCTCTGATTTTAATCACCTCAGTTATCAATCAAAGCAAATAGGGAAAAGAAATTGACCTCTCCAGAATAAGTCCCGCCTCCGTAACTTCCGTATCCATCCAACTTCCGGGCGTGGATTGTCTATGGGAAATAACATGGCGTTTCGAAATATCATACCGGTAAAGCATCTGTAGGTAGCGAAGTTGAAAAAGCTGGTGGGCAGATTGGCCTACACACTTCTGCCATAAAGTTTCCACTGGATTTTTTGATTGTCGGTGCCGTTTAAGTAGTATACTATAGACTATACTACTTAAACGGCACCGAAAATAAAAAAAATCCAGTGGAAACTAACGTCACTAGCGCGACTGATGGGTTTGTAGTCGTTGGAATTACGATCTTTCATGTTGTAATTCAATAGTTACGAAACAAACTGCAAATGTCTTTACATGAAAAATTGTCTTTAAAATTGACAAACATCATATGGGTAATTCAAGGCACAAGTCAACCGGGACCAGAAAATAATTTATTTTTCGCCATAGACTGGCGTTCAACATTTTTTGAAAGATAGGTCCCATGGAGGCAAGTGGAAGTGGCGTCACTTGCACACTCTATAGCAACACAATCATGAAAAACACTCAAATAGATAAATGTGCACATAAGTCTGAATGAAAAGCAGCACTGGTTGAAGCCTGAAAATATTGTAAACAAAGTAGCTTAATTTGCTAGTTTATCATAGACTACTGGTTAGACTGTTCAGTTTCCCCACGTGTGTTTAAGTTTCAAACGAATACCTTTTCTTCTTGGGACAGGCCCGTTTGAGTCTTGGAAAGTACTTTTCCATTTGTATCGGGATTGAGATGATTAGAACTTAAGAGTGCAACAGTTTTGAACAAATTCGTGCAGCTTGCTAATGATGCTAACCGGATTTAATAGCAATTTAGCCAGTCGTCTTGCATGATTGTGAATGTTTGGATTACGTGCATGCTGAGGAGGGATGCGCCTGTTGGGAGGGAGAGAGAGAGAGTGTGCACAGAGCAAGTACTCATAGAGAGTCTGTGTTGAGGTAGGCCTACTATCGCCTACTCTGGTAGAGTTGCACATAGCTCCAATGCAAGATATATTTAGCCTATTTATTTATGGACAGTGTAAGGAGGTGTGTGTTGCTTTTAATTATCGAATGTTATATCGAACGTATTCTTTATTGATATTGATTACATGTCTATTGCGATACATATCGCTATCGTTTTATTGCCCTAGCGGCAGCATGTTTAATCGTGATTGTTTAATTTTCTCGGTTCTTGTTCATATGGAGTAAATTAAATTAATGACTTTTCTTTCTAGTTTTTGCTTGATTTAGTTGTTAACGTTTGAGGGGGGTATTTGAGTAAGGACTTAGAATGGGTTTGGGGAAAGTGGGGTCACCAGACCTCGCCATACTTTTTTGTGGGGTCGCCAGACAAAAAGTTTAAGAACCACTGGTTTAGAGAGAGGGACTGGTCATCTTGGCAGGAGCTTTTCCTGTCCTGCCCTTCAACAATGAGTCCCAGTGAATCCCTGGGTCATTCATCAACCAAGCATTAACAAGGTCTACCTGAAGTGCCTGTCTATTTGAATATAAATCAATATGGTCTTTTGCTAGATAATAGTATGCTTTTATTTACAGAGAATGCAAACAAAATAACATGAATTTTACAAAATGGCGGTCTTTTGATTTTGAAACTTTTTTAATTCTTGAAAGTGCATTTGGATCTTGTTGATTCTCACTTCACAAACAATGCAGTTTGTTCTTGTAATTTGTGACTATTGTGCTTTGTACATGTCTGTTGTGCTTTTAGTGTTGACAATTAATCAGTTTTGTATATGTCTTATTGTACAGTCTTTTGTTATTTGCACCGTGGCCCAGCATAACTACGGGGACAAATTAAGGACTTTTGATCTGTTTATGACATAGCAGTCTCCTTCCTGCTGTTAGACATAGCAGTCTCATTTCTGCAGTTTATATGATATTGTCGGTGCTGTGAATATGAAGGCAACAAGCTCAGGCTGAAGGCAATTTGCCCAGATCAGTGTTAGTACATCTTAGTAATTGCAGTGGGTTACACCTTTGAATAGAGTCAGCAATTTCAGGCAGTGCCAAGCATGACAGAGTGGGAGAGAGGGAGGAGAGACAGAAAGAGAGAGAGGAGTGTTATGACTTTTTGATTGCTTCACTTTGTTCCATTCCCACTTATTTGATCTTTTACTGTTTCTGCACAGTCCAAGCACCAGTGTGTGTGTGTGTGTGTGTGTTACAATCCAGGGTGTCTTATTTCTGCCCTCTAAGCAAGTGTGGCACCGCAGTGAATACCTCAATATTTTCTGCAACAGTTCCTTTACTCATGCGCACACACACACACACACACACTCAACACATCAGGCCTTATCTCTGCACTGCAAATAATAAGTAAACAAACCCGTTGTCACATTATGAGTTCAATATTCCCCCTGTAAAATGTAATTGTTGCGGAGGCGTGTTTGCTCCCACTGTTTGGCGGTTATGGTGGAACGTATTGCCTTGTGGGAAAGGAAAACAAAGAAGATTAGGTTCTGGGCGATGATGTCATCTTATTAGCCGCTTCACTGACGCATCTCTCTCAAACAGCGCTGGCGCCTGGCCGACGTGTCCTCCGTGCCTTTTCACGACGCAAACAACACTTAGAAGATTTCATTATCTGGACACTGAGAGCGTGGCACTAATGCAATGTCAACGTTTACTCTCCCATACAAAGTGGGAAAGAGAGAAGAGCACATTAAGTTTGTCTGTGATCAACAACACAGGGTTTGAAACCTCCACAAGTAGCGTGTGACTCTGGGGCATGTTGAAGTTAATGTGATGTTTTTACTGGTACACTGGGTAAAAAAGGCTGATGGCAACCAAGTCAGAGTCATGTCATGGCACAAGCCATATACAGAAATAAAGTGTAATTACATTATGTCCCGTTACTGTATGTAAGCATGTTGAGTAATGGCAGATTAAATGACGGCTAATTTACACTACCACTGGCTCGTGATACTATCATTATGACATGCCAGATACGAACGCACATTTTGACAAGCCTGGCACCAACACACATTATGACATGCATGACACGAACACACATTTTGACAAGCCTGGCACCAACACACATGACATGCATGACACTAACACACTCGTGCTGTGTGTTCTACTGGACATTGACACACTCATAAAACTAATGACACATGACAACATGTTTATGACAAGGTTATGTCAGCCTGTGTTAAAAGGCTTAATCAGCTCGTGCCCAACATTTGTCACTGATATTGTGTGAGTGTGACTAGTGCTTGTGTAGGAAGATGATCTTAGAGATGAGGGGTGATCCACCAAGTAGTTATTCTTCCTTCATTATTTTGATGGATACACAGACTCATATTAGGGACAATAGCGTCTCTGTCATTGATACTGCAAACCTGTAATGTCTGGTATTGCATTATGTAAATTAGGTGTATCATGCCGGAAGAGTGGCAGTCCAATATAAGTGAACCAAGCCAATTCAAGATTTTCAAGAGACATGTCATCAAGTTGCAGACTAGGTTTTTATTATCACTAAACCCTGTTCACTAGTTCGCCCGTCGGCATGATTGCTATACTGAGTGATTAAGCTAAGCGCGTGTTTGGCATGGTAGCTGGCCGTGGTCATGGAATGCCTGAAGCGGAGATCGCGATAGAGCGATGTAAGGAGGATGCGTAACTGGGCTATCAGTGAAATGGAGGAGTAAGGGGAGGAGGATAATTTTGCGAGCGCCGCAGCGTGTGACGTATGGATAAGGAGGCCGGCTTAAATACCCTGGCGGCGGAAGACAGGTGAGTTAATTGCTGTCAATCATCCCTAAGGGCTCCTCCCGAACTTTGTTTAGAAAACATCATTTCACTAGTTCGCCCGTCGGCATGATTGCTATACTGAGTGATTAAGCTAAGCGCGTGTTTGGCATGGTAGCTGGCCGTGGTCATGGAATGCCTGAAGCGGAGATCGCGATAGAGCGATGGCGGCTTGCACCCCAAAAGAGCAAAAAGGAAGGCCACTACCGAAATTACATTTGCGCTTGCTTAGCAAGTCATAGATCCACTAGATGGAGTGGATGTACAGTAGGACTGATAGGCATCCGTGGACCAACGGCTCAGTATTTGATTGCTGCTCTGATAGGACAATGCATGCAGCTGTAGTAGCAGCTCCTATCCTGAATGCACAGAGTAGCGGCCTGCGGGAACCGGATTTGACAAGGATATATATTAGAGTCTGGAACCTGTGACGAGTGATGGGTACCCTTCATCTGAGATGAAGAGCGGGCTAGTAGCGATGCTTGAGCTGACCGATATGAGATGTAGTGTGATGGGTATGAAGCTGAGTATCTGAGGCAGAGTTGGATATGAATAGGAGTGTCCTTTTCGGAACTGATCGGTTTAGTCTGATTGGTAGTAAACGTATGTGTCCTGGTCTAACTCTCAAGATCTGCCATCGGGAATGAAATGAGACGAGGGGCATGTAGACTCACTACATTTCAGCAGCCCAAAGGAGGCCGGTAAACATGATGGAGGGTGAATCAGAGTGCTGTGACATGAACCCCTTGCGAAGTATAGCGAGGCAAGCGGCAAGTACGCAAGAGTGGATCTTCGTTGTGCTTGCTCAGTGGCGGACATTCGTGTATCGCATAACCGTGGGAATGATGGGTGTCAGGGTTCGGCAGAGCTGCTGCCGCGAGGGTCTCGGGGTTCAGCCGAGACGTTGCTGCATGGTCTTGGGGCTCAGCGGAGCAGTCATTAGATGGGTCCTGAACCTTGGCGGAGCTGTTCCTAAAGGTCCTATGGGCTCAGTGGAGCTGCTTCTGCATGGGTCCTGGGGCTAGTTGGAGCCGTCGTTGCCTGGGTCCTGGGGCTCGGTGGAGCCATCGTTGCCAGGGTCCTGGGGCTCGGTGGAGCCGTCGTTGCCTGGGTCCTGGGGCTCGGTGGAGCTGTTGCTGCATGGGGCTTTGGGCTCGGCAGAGCAGTCATGGCACGGATTTTGGGCCTCGGTGTAGCTGCTGCTGTATGGGTTGTGGAGCTCGGTGTATTTGCTGCATGGTTCTGGGGCTCAGCGAAGCCATCGTTTCATGGGTCGGCTGCTGTTGCATGGTTCTCGGGGCTTGGTGGAGCCGACGTTGCATGGGTCCTGGAGCTCAGCGTAGCTGTTGCTGCATGGTTCTCGAGGCTTGGTGGAGCCGAAGTTGCATGGGTCCTGGATCTCGGCTTAGTTGTTGCTGCATGGCTCTTGGGGCTGAGCAAAGCAGTCATTGCATGGGTCTTGGGGCTCAGCGTAGCTGCTGTTGCATGGGTCCTGGAGCTCGACGTAGTTGTTGCTGCGTGGTTCTTGGGGCTTCAGTGAAGCAGTCGTTGCAACCTGCGTGAAGCTGGCCCCCCATGTTACTCAAAAATGATTAAAAACACTGCTATTCGTTTGTGCCGGTTTGTGCCGTAAAAATTATCGTTTGTGCTGTTAAGGGTTTTAAGTAATTAAACTTTACATTTTTCTGGCCAGTGACGTCACTCAGCCCCCCATACTTGTCCAAATTTCCCCAAAATAGTCTCAATCGTTTGTGCTACGTTTGTGCTCATTTGTGCCGTTAAAAGTAACATTTGTGCTACTATGTTTTTTAAGATATTCCACGCTATTTGTTACACGTGTGACGTCACTCAGCCCCCCATCAATGTCGAAATCTTTCCAAAATAGTCTCAATCGTTTGTGCTAGGTTTGTGCCGATTTGTGCCGTTAAAATAAACATTTGTGCTATGTTATTATGGTTTATTTATTACTCGCGTGACGTCACCAGCCCCTCGTCAATGTCCAAAACTCACCAAAATTTGTTGCTGTGCTGATTTGTGCCGTTAAAAATAACATTTGTGTAGCTATGTTTTTAAAGTTATCACGCTTTGTTACAGGTGTGACGTCATCCAGCCCCTTATCAGTGTCCAAATCTCCTCAAAATAGTTGTGATGGCTTTGGCTACGTGCGTGCTGATTTGTGCCATTTAAAGAAACGTGTGTGTACTATGCAGAAGTTGCTCAGCAGTTGTAGCGTATGCTAGACATCACCCAGCAGCACCCCCCCCCCCCCCTTCATCAATGACCAATCGTAGTCCTAATCGTTTGTGCTGATTGTGCTGTTAAAAAAAGAAACAAAAGGAAAAAAGACACATTTGTGTTGTTTACAAAGCTATATCGTGCTGACACATTTGTGTTGTTTACAAAGCTATATCGTGCTGACACATTTGTGTTGTTTACAAAGCTATATCGTGCTGACACATTTGTGTTGTTTACAAAGCTATATCGTGCTGACCTTAACCGAGAAAAGAAGACGTGCTACTATTTACGTGGCTGTTTGTGCTGTAGCCTACACCAGCTGCTTGTGCTGCCAAAGGTTCTATAGTAGCCTACACCAGCTGTTTGTGCTGCCAAAGGTTCTATAGTAGCCTACACCAGCTGTTTGTGCTGCCAAAGGTTCTATAGTAGCCTACACCAGCTGCTTGTGCATACGTCAGAATTACTGCAACCACTACCAGAATAAACCTGCAGGCCATTACTCAGCTGTGGAGAAACACCACTCCATTCTCCGGCCAGTAGCGTCTGCAGGTGTGCACAGCAGTGTGCGTAGGCCTACTATCACGCAGCTACGGAGTGGGCTACGAGAGACTTTACGAGAGATAATTTCCCCTGTGTGTGTATATTCACTCCAAGTTAGCCTACCATAACTCATCACTGCACTGTAGCCTATATTCTCTAAGATAAACAAATGTATTCTTCAATAATTGTATGCATCAGAATTACAGTGGATTGTGCACACAAGCAGCACTTAGGCTTTGTTGCTGACCCAAGTCTCCAAGGCCACCGTGGATATATGAAACTTTGCAAACAGCAAAAACAGAAAGGAAGGAGGCAGCAAAGCTAGGAGTTATTTTAGATGGACAAGAAGGTAGGCTAAATTGGTAAGTTTGTCAAAATAATGTTTAAACATTAGTCATACGACAGTAGGCTATACTAAAACTAAAGGTACATTTGTAGCCTTTTTAGCACTTTATAAAGTTGACTAAATTATTAGGCTACTCTTTAGCTATAAACCTAAGAAACAGCTTCCTTGCACTTGTGTTTTCTGCTCAGATCAGGAGAAACATTTGGTAGGCTACAGTTTGGGACGATTTGGCCAGTGTGTGTGAGACTGATGTCATGCGCATAGCAGATAGAACTTGGTAGGCTAATGTAAAAATATAGTTACAGAAAACACATTGATGGGCTGGGCATCACGTGTAATAAACATAGGAGAAATGTTGGCGCAATCAGCACAAACGATTGGGTGGTTTGGACATTGATGGAGGGGCTGGGTGATAAGCTAGGCTACAATTGCTGGACAAGGCCGCTGGACAATTTACATAGTAGCCTACCCTACAAACGTTTATTTAAATGGCACAAATCAGCAGCTATTTTGAGGAGATTTGGACACTGATAACGGGCTGAATGACGTCACACATGTAACAAAGCGTGTTAACTTAGAAAACATAGCTGCACAAATGTTATTTTTAACGACACAAATCAGCACAAACGATTGAGACCATTTTGGTGAGTTTTGGACATTGATGGGGGGCTGGTGACCTCACGCGAGTAAAAAATAAACCATAATAACTTAGAAAACATAGCACAAATTTTTATTTTAACGGCACAAATCAGCACAAACCTAGCACAAACGATTGAGACTATTTTGGAAAGATTTCGACATTGATGGGGGGCTGAGTGACGTCACACGTGTAACAAATATCGTGGAATATCTTAAAAAACATAGTAGCACAAATGTTACTTTTAACGGCACAAATGAGCACAAACGTAGCACAAACGATTGAGACTATTTTGGGGAAATTTTGGCCAAGTATGGGGGGCTGAGTGACGTCACTGGCCAGAAAAATGTAAAGTTTAATTACTTAAAACCCTTAACAGCACAAACGATAATTTTTACGGCACAAACGAATAGCAGTGTTTTTAATAATTTTTGAGTAACATGGGGGGCCAGCTTCACGAAGCAGTCGTTGCGTGGGTCTTGGGGCTCAGAGTAGTTGTTGCTGCATGGTTCTTGGGGATGAGCGAAGCAGTCGTTGCGTGGGTCTTGGGGCTCAGAGTAGTTGTTGCTGCATGGTTCTTGGGGATGAGCGAAGCAGTCGTTGCGTGGGTCTTGGGGCTCAGAGTAGTTGTTGCTGCATGGTTCTTGGGGATGAGCGAAGCAGTCGTTGCATGGGTCTTGGGGCTCAAGAGTAGTTGTTGCTGCATGGTTCTTGAGGCTCAGCGAAGCAGTCGTTGCGTTGGTCTTGGGGCTCAGAGTAGTTGTTGCTGCATGGTTCTTGAGGCTCAGCGAAGCAGTCGTTGCGTTGGTCTTGGGGCTCAGAGTAGTTGTTGCTGCATGGTTCTTGGGGATGAGCGAAGCAGTCGTTGCGTGGGTCTTGGGGCTCAGAGTAGTTGTTGCTGCATGGTTCTTGGGGATGAGCGAAGCAGTCGTTGCATGGGTCTTGGGGCTCAAGAGTAGTTGTTGCTGCATGGTTCTTGAGGATGAGCGAAGCAGTCGTTGCATGGGTCTTGGGGCTCAAGAGTAGTTGTTGCTGCATGGTTCTTGAGGCTCAGCGAAGCAGTCGTTGCGTTGGTCTTGGGGCTCAGAGTAGTTGTTGCTGCATGGTTCTTGGGGATGAGCGAAGCAGTCGTTGCGTGGGTCTTGGGGCTCAGAGTAGTTGTTGCTGCATGGTTCTTGGGGATGAGCGAAGCAGTCGTTGCGTGGGTCTTGGGGCTCAGAGTAGTTGTTGCTGCATGGTTCTTGGGGATGAGCGAAGCAGTCGTTGCGTGGGTCTTGGGGCTCAGAGTAGTTGTTGCTGCATGGTTCTTGGGGATGAGCGAAGCAGTCGTTGCGTGGGTCTTGGGGCTCAGAGTAGTTGTTGCTGCATGGTTCTTGGGGATGAGCGAAGCAGTCGTTGCGTGGGTCTTGGGGCTCAGAGTAGTTGTTGCTGCATGGTTCTTGGGGATGAGCGAAGCAGTCGTTGCGTGGGTCTTGGGGCTCAGAGTAGTTGTTGCTGCATGGTTCTTGGGGATGAGCGAAGCAGTCGTTGCATGGGTCTTGGGGCTCAAGAGTAGTTGTTGCTGCATGGTTCTTGGGGATGAGCGAAGCAGTCGTTGCGTGGGTCTTGGGGCTCAGAGTAGTTGTTGCTGCGTGGTTCTTGGGGATGAGCGAAGCAGTCGTTGCATGGGTCTTGGGGCTCAAGAGTAGTTGTTGCTGCATGGTTCTTGAGGCTCAGCGAAGCAGTCGTTGCGTTGGTCCTGGAGCTCGGTGTAGCTTTTGCTGCATGGGTCTTGGGGCTCAGAGTAGTTGTTGCTGCATGGTTCTTGGGGATGAGCGAAGCAGTCGTTGCGTTGGTCCTGGAGCTCGGTGTAGTTGTTGCTGCATGGTTCTTGGGGATGAGCGAAGCAGTCGTTGCATGGGTCTTGGGGCTCAGAGTAGTTGTTGCTGCATGGTTCTTGGGGCTGAGCGAAGCAGTCGTTGCATGGGTCTTGGGGCTCAGAGTAGTTGTTGCTGCATGGTTCTTGGGGATGAGCGAAGCAGTCGTTGCATGGGTCTTGGGGCTCAGAGTAGTTGTTGCTGCATGGTTCTTGGGGATGAGCGAAGCAGTCGTTGCATGGGTCTTGGGGCTCAGAGTAGTTGTTGCTGCATGGTTCTTGGGGATGAGCGAAGCAGTCGTTGCATGGGTCTTGGGGCTCAAGAGTAGTTGTTGCTGCATGGTTCTTGGGGATGAGCGAAGCAGTCGTTGCATGGGTCTTGGGGCTCAAGAGTAGTTGTTGCTGCATGGTTCTTGAGGCTCAGCGAAGCAGTCGTTGCGTTGGTCCTGGAGCTCGGTGTAGCTTTTGCTGCATGGGTCTTGGGGCTCGGCGGAGCTGTTGTAGCAGGGTTGCAGGAGCTCAGCGGAGCAGTTGCTGCGTGGTTCTTGGAGGTCAGCGAAGCAGTCGTTGCATGTATCTTGGGGCTCAGAGTAGCTGTTGTAGCAGGGTTGCAGAGCTCAGCGGAGCAGTTGCTGTGTGGTTCTTGGAGCTCAGCGAAGCAGTCGTTGCATGGGTCTTGGGGCTCAGAGTAGTTGTTGCTGCATGGTTCTTGAGGCTCAGCGAAGCTGTCGTTGCATGGGTCCTGTAGTTCTGTGTAGCTTTTGCTGCATGGGTCTTGGGGCTCAGCGGGGGCCGTTGTAGCAGGGTAGCAGGAGCTCAGCGGAGCAGTTGCTGCATGGGTCTCCCTGAAGCTGTTGTTGCATTGGGTCCAAGCTCATTCCGTACTATCTGTGGCAGCCTTAAATAATTCAACCTGGGCTGAAAGAATACTTTTACAATACCATTACCTGATAAAACATTACATATTCAGCATGATACGACATACAACACATAATACATGATAGGCAGATAAGGCATGTATGGTGGATTTTCATGATTTAAAGGGATGTTATCATGGGTTTCATAAGGGTTTATAATATTGCATGGGTTTTCATGTTTTTATGTCACTGCATGTGCTGTGAGCAGGGTGAGGTCATTGTATCTTGTGTAGGCCAGACCAACTATCAGAGGAGTGGGGTGAGTGGAAAAGTACTGGGGGTACCAGGATGAGAGCATCTCCTCCTTACATGGTCAAGGGAAGGGGGTGTTATCCAGCTGGTGAGCACCGGACAGGACAGGGAGCAGGAGGCCGCTGTGTCTTATGATTTAGGTCCTGTCCAGCTAGGAAGAGAATCAACAGTCTTCAGAAAGTCTTCTGTCTACATTGTCTCCTTCGGACGCCTTGTTCCAGAGTGCTAAATTACTAAATAGTCAAGTGGTAATTGTTAATTGGCAAATTGGATTCGGAAGTGGACATTTTCCACGACACATGATAAGGCATGAATAGCATGAATGGTGAGTATCTAGATGGAATGACATGGCTGTGGCTAATGAATAGCTGGGTAGACGGAACGGGATGTTAAAGCTGGAACGTGCAGCGTGAGGAGGTGGTCGAAGGGCCTTTGCTGTGGCTAGTGAATAGCTGGGGAGCCGGAATGGGACGTCGTGATCCGAAGCGGAGTGCTGATAACACGCTGCGGCGGGCTGGTCTAGCGCAGAGCTGGGGAAGGGATGGGTAGGGGGGAAGGGAGGGAGCAGTCGTCGGAACGACTGGAAGAGGGGCAGCCCTGGACCGGGTCCTGGCTGGGGGGAAGTGGGTGGGGAAGGGGAAGAGGCGGCGGAGGGAGTAGCGACGCGGTCGCTACCGGAGCCGGCTGAGACCAGGTGCTTGCTAACTCGTAAAGAAAATAGGGAGCTAGCGAGGTGAGTTTGAACGGACACCTCTTCATGAGTTGTGGCGTGTTGTACAGACATGACTCCGGGAATGGAATGGGGAGGGGGAAAAAGGGGGAAGGGAGGGAGCAGTCGTTGGAACGACTCGAAGAGGGGCAGCCCTGGACCGGGTCCTGGCTGAGGGAAGTGGGTGGGGAAGAGGGGGCGGAGGGAGTAGTGTCGCTACCGGGGCCGTCTGAAGAAGTGGAGCGGCGGAGATGCTGCGGGAAGGAAGTCGGTGGTTAAGAACCTGGGCCGCTGGCGTGGCTGTGGCTGAGGCAGCGGAGTGATACACTCTGGAGCGTGTGGTGCAGGAAAGTGCTGTCAAGAGCAGCCTGCTTCCTGGTCAGGAGAAGAGAATGAATAGAGGGAGCGGGAAGGAGAAAATATTGGTTTATATGACTTAAATAGGAGTTAAAAGACAGAGGATGGAATTCCTATCTGACCTACGGAACAAGATGCCGCGGAAATGGAGAGTGCTGCGGATGTGTGCCGCTGTCCAATGATTGGAGCAATGCAATAGCGATAAGGTTTTTTTTTTTTATGTTGATGTCAAGATTTAGCTAATATCCAAAGTTGTGCCACTTCTGATTGATGAGCACGTCAGTGCAGTGTCGTGTTTCACTAACTGTCACACAAGAAGACGACATAAATAATTGCAGCTTGCAATAGATAATGCATTGCGATGCGATAAAGCAAACATTTTAATAAGCTGTCAATGGGGGGGGGGGGGGGGGGGGGGGGGGGGGGTGGCGATTACTCCCTTCTGTCGGTGTTGGCATGGAATGAAACAATAAACCGGTGTTCAAGGAGTGTCATTAATATATTTTGGCTGTAGACTGGGGTTTGAGGGCCTGCTGAGAGCAAACTTAGCTCAACTGCCCACAAAGCACTGCTTGCTGGCGAAGTGCTATTTTTTAAAACATACGAATAACCATTCATTGTAACCAAATATGATTTTAGTTTATTTGCAAAGCTTAAATCAGTGAACTAGCTTGTTGCTATACCCCGTAGAAGCTACATGAAACGTCGGCCATCGACACAGGATGAGTTGACCAATCACGGTCCTTGCTGTCTGCGTCGCCTGACGCTAA